>NW_028190736.1:13887-59261 GCF_048542155.1 Nylanderia fulva | reverse complement strand
ACGGTTATACGTTTCAAAACCATGAATCATCAGTGTCCCGTTATAGCAAAAAATCTTTATTTAGAATAGAAGAAAAAAATGTCTTTTTTGTCAGTATTTGATTCGACAAGTCTTCGGCCTGCCTACTGTAGATTTTCAAAGTTAGATAAAAATTTCTTATTTTGTACAGTGATTTTTACATGTAAAAATTATCAATCTAATACAGAAACTAAAAAAAAAATGGGAAGCTTTTGAATATAGTAAGCTTTGCAACCCTCGTTGGATTAAGTTTTGCTTAATTTTGACGAGGTTACAACTGTCCGAATTTCGTGTGTTTTTGAAGAACAAATAACAAGCATTGTAAAAATAAATTATTAAAATACTAAATTAAGTACTAGAATTTCGGAACATAGACTTGACATTAATAAGAATACAACGAACAAATCTGTTATAACTAACCATAGGCTCGATTACATCCACAAATTTAAATGGAATAAAGTAAAAATTCTTGATAAAGAAAATTTCCTCGGAAAAAGATTAATCTCCGAGATGATTTATATTAAAAGACAAACAAATAGTTTGAACTTGCAAACGGACACAGAATGTTTACCTGATACATATATAGACAGTATTGATAAACTACCGAAACTCTGAAAATAGATGCACAAAGATAATAAGTAACACCGCTCATTATCACCTTTCGATCACTTTGTCTATATGACATTGTGAGTGTGCGGATCTCAGGAATCGATGTTCCTCCTACACTACTGTTGTACGTTGCAATTTAGTCATATGTAAGTCTATAAACATCTTCGTTTTCGTACAACCTATTAAGTTTAAATAAATCAATAACTATTTAATAACGTTATAGGATTCAAATTATTTGTTTCAAATCATCATGTGTCTATCGGGTCTAATAACCGGAGTAGAAACACAATTTACGAATTTTAACCATCACATTATGACTACGTTGGAGAAATATTGCTTTTCATTTTTACATCTTTTTCTCTTTTTTTCTTACCATAATATTTGTTAATCATTATATCTATCATTGTATTTTTAATGCGTTACATACTCTATGACATTTTTGATTACGCTTGATGTATATGTTACCGTTATGACACCGTTTATTTTTAAATTCAGAATTTAATTAGCGTTGATAATGGTCAAAAATTGACCGAAACGTTCGCTGTGTATTTGTATTTAAAGAGGATTTATGTTTAATTCTCTTTTGTCGCCCTTTATTATAATTCATTATTAGACATTAGATTAAAGAATATTATCTTTATATATGACTTTACTTTTAATCATAATTTGATTTTTTTTATTTACTGCTCTTAACAGCCTTTTATCAAATTTATTATAATTTATTAAGAGCCTTGACTTACTACGATTTAAAATACTAAATTTTTTAGTTGAGTTTAGGCAAAGTTTAAGTTAATAAAATTTTAATTTAAGGTTTATTGTTAGTTACAAAGATGCATAATTTAAAAAACTAGGAGCATTAAAAAAATGATGATCTTTTTCGACATTTTCGCTAAGGAAAAGTCATCTCCAAATTGCCTCAGGAATCTTCCATTAAAGTGTGATACGGTATGTCTGGGACACCCTGTATATTACCCAAACATTTTGGCTTACGGCCTCTCTATTTATAATTTTTCTATCAAGAGACACGGTAGTGTCTTGCGACAAGTCATCGAAAATCGTAGATTTGCACAACGAGGTACTTCCGTATATCTTTACGCGAGTTGGACTTTTGACATCTTATATTATCAGATCTCATAGAAGGATTGAACTGATTGTATTCTCGATGGACTTAATCGATAGCTTGAATTTAAATTGTATAAGGAAAATGTCTTTACTTTTGCTTATATATACGGAGATATTACGATGTAAAGTTTGATTTTATAATAAAATTGATCATTTGGCTCACCGTCGTCGACCTTCTCAATGCGCATGTACGCGAAAATGTACTGTTGGAGCAGTCAATGCTAGATTGTGTTAATGTCGCTCGATGATCCAGGTTAGGTTACATTATGTTGTGTGTCAGGTTTGTGACATGTAACACGCGTATATAGGTTATATGTATAGGTTATTATATATTTCATGTTTGATTTATTGATGGAAATAGAGAAAATTTCTTGTAATAATTATGATATAAAAAATTGAAAATTCAGAATAAAATGAAGAAGTTAATTAATAATGAAAAAGTAATAATAAATAAGAATAAAGAAAGTCATAAAAATTTGATAACTCATAGTTATAACTTTTCTTTTTACGTTGTTTATTATATATTATTGTTTTTATTCATCTCTTTATTTTATATCAACAATTACGTACTTATGAAGTAGGAGGATGATAGCAACACATGAAATAAATTATAAAAGAAAATCATATATATATGATATCGCATATCATATATATGACATGTATTAGTATTGCACATCGTATACATATAAGTAATGCATAGTATTGCAAAATATATTTTTAGATTCTACAGAAATAGCATGATTATGCAATATTATGCAATACTACAAGTTATATATGATATACTATATATTTTTTTTTAATAATAACTTTTCTGTTACGCTACCTACTATTTTTCCTAACTTTCTCATTTCTATTGTAATACTATTTTATTAATTCTTCATAAGCGTAAGAGTAGATACAGTTCAAAAAATAATTTTAAAATTTTCATAAATTTCTTACAATAGCTTTTCTTATGCTTCCAGCTAGCAGACACACGTCAAAATGACATTTTCAAAAAAACAAACATATAAACACATTATACATATATGATTTCTAAAAAAAACTATAATAAAAACAAAAAAAAACATTTGCTATGGATAGAAAACAGAAATGAAAAGTTTAATCTTGTTATAATATTAAAATAAAATTATTAATGCAAAAAATATTTTTGTACTATTTTTATAATTTACTTTAATTTTTATTTAATTGTTTAAACTATGAATTATTGGTAACGATACAAAAGAAATATTATTACAAGAGTAAACAATGCAATTACTAATGAAATTATTAACTGACCAAAGTTTAAAAGTAGACAAATTTTTGACAATAAAAATGTTCAAATCAGAAGACTGACATGGATAAGAATACAAATCTTGATATTCAAGAAATTGTGTTCCTATAATATAAATGTAATCCAATAATATAAATTCGACCTTTTGTTGTAACAACTATATTATGTACTTGAACCACTGCATTATTTCCATTGACAAAATTACAATAACAATCTGAATTATTATATGAATAAATTGTTAAAATTATATTGTTAAAACATAATTTTTTAAATTGTTTTTTCCAATTATAATGTTTAGAATTTATTAAAGGACCTAATATACGTTCATATTTTAATTTTTCTATATTATTTTGAGTAAAATTATCAATAGGTGAATTTATTTCGGCAAGACGACGATGAATTTCTTGAAGAATGTTTTGGGGGATTTTACCAATTTTTTAAGGTGACCTAAATATGACTCGAAAGCAAATGCTGAAAATTTATCCAAAGGACCAAAAACATTAACATCATCACATATATGAGATACAATGTAAACATTATAAACAAGGAATTCTAAGCCATATAAATTTTTACAATGTTTAATAAAAATATTGATCATATTTTGTACAAAAGAAATTCCAAAATTTTTTATATAAATATCTAATAATAATATAGATACAAAAAAGTGAATTAACAAAAAATTTTTATAAACAGCAATATCTAATATATTTCGTAGTACGAAAGGTCCTATATATAATAAAAAGAATCTAAATTCCGTAGCTTTCCAATTTGCTAGCTCATCTAATGATTGTGGTCTACAATTGAACTCAATTGGCACATTAATTTTTAAATTAATTAGTCGATCAGAAATAATGTTTACACTACGTTGTGATAAACGAACATGTAAGGGACCTTTAAGCCTCGTATTTAGCAATTTTCTCATAATACCTAAACAAATGTTATGCATATAGTCAATGGGAAAACATTTAATTAAATCAATGGGTAATTTTAATAAGGGGGTTTCACCTAAATGATGTTCAATGTCGTCTTGTTTCCAAAACAATTCATTTGTGCGCTTTTGAGCATTGATATTCAATAAAACTATTTTATTTTTATAATATTGACCACCCGCAGTACATTTCTCACAACAAGAATATCCTGTATGTGATTTAATGCATTTTAAAAATGCACGTGCTGATGCATCACAGACAAAACTATGCACTTTAATTTAAAAAAATTTTCTATTAAAAAAATCCATTTTCTAGTAAATTATTCAGTTCAGTCACAAAATTATTTAAATATTAATTAATTGGTTTTGGTTTTGATTTTCCAGAAAATAGAGCTACAACAAAAGGTCTACACTCAAAATTTTTAATTTGACCTAAAATAGGCCATAGCCGTTCTCTCGAACTTTTAAATAGTGGAATTCCGTCCGCATTAAAAGAAATTTCTAATTTTTGAAATAATTGGCAATTTACATATCTGAAAACTTGTTTTAGTGCATTTTCTAAACCAATATAACAAAATTCACCTGTATCTAAAGATATTATTTCAATAGAAATTGGAGTTTCTGATAATGTACGACTGTCTAATGGAAGTTCAGGGTGATATGATACTAATATATGAAGCAAATCTGTAAGAGCTGATCGACTAATATTATGTTTAACAGTAGCCCAATGTGTTAGCTTTAATTTCAGATCATCACTATTATTGCTATTACTAATATTATCATTATCAATATCATTAATATTTTGGGAATGCGCGTGCTAGTTCGATTGTTAATGTTTCGCCACTATCGCGGATCGGAGAGGATATTTTAGACGGAATAATAATTTAGTGTTGTACAGTATATTGTATTTTACTGCGTTTATTCGAGTCACAAAGAATACAAACTCTTTACTCTCCACCGAGAAAAACCGTGTATCGCGAACGCGAGTCAAATTCTATCTCCCCTTCGAGGCCGCGCATTGTCTTGCTTCTCTCGATTTTTCCACGACCTTATTTTTATTTTTAGGTGATTAATCTATATATTATTCTCAGGTACTTTCGCTTTTTATTATGTACGGAAATCGAAATTTACTTTTGTCATGTTAGTCGCTTATTTGTTTATTTATTATTTTGTGTCACCGGTCGCGATATTCTTAACACACGTCGCTTGTAATATATTTTTATTTCGTATAAATTTTATTTTATATATATTTTATATGCTTGTGGCATTTATCGCCACAATATTATCAATATTATCATTATTGATATTATCATTATTATAAATCTTTCCTCAATGGTAAAAGTCGACCAAACTGGCAATCATTTATTATAAATAATAAGTTAAACTACAACGTTTCGGCTGTCATTGCAGCCCTTTTCAAGTAGATCAAACGTAAATGCATAATAAATTAGTACAGTAAATCAAATTCACTGCATACCACTCACAATATTCATAATTATTTAATGACTAAGTGACTAAGATTCAGTGACTAAGATTCTTGCTAGCTGTTAACATCTATTTATCCCATGCTTACTACCGTCAATTCTACATTGTTCATTAAAACAATTGTGAATATTGTGGGTGGTATGCAGTGAACTTGATTTACTGTACTAATTTATTATGCATTTACGTTTAATCTACTTGAAAAGGGCTGCAATGACAGCCGAAACGTTGTAGTTTAACTAATTATTTATAATAAATGATTGCCAGTTTGGTCGACTTTTACCATTGAGAAAAGATTTATATTAATTATTACTGGCGAACCTTAAAGATTATTATTTGATTATCATTATTATTTGATAAATTGTTTCTGAACAGTTCATTTATATTTTCATTACAAACTAAATTTTTTCAGACAGAAGTGATTGAAAATTAACATTTTCCACAACAGAAACATTGTTATCTGTATTATTATTATCAGAAACATTTAAATCATTATTGTTTGCTCGTGAGCACGGCGGCTGATACAGCCTTGGCGGGAAGGCTCGGTGGTCAAGGAATTGTAAGGCAAACTCCAAATTTTACTAACACTCACAATTTAATTTCCTTAATAACTATGATCAACAACAATCCCCTTTCGCTCAATCAGCGGGGATTTGAACGCCTTATCTTGCAATAACTCTCGCTGCCGTTTTTGTTTCACCTGATACGGAACTGAACAATTGGTTTGTGTACCTCGAACGACTTCTCGAAGCGATCTGAGCTCTTTTCCCCAAACGCGCTACTGAGAAGGTCAACGGTCGCGATGGCGGGGAAATAATAGCACTTCTTATTATTGTTGACATGTGACCGCTGGATGATCGCCGCGTTCGCGAAGCGTGTACATATTGAGTTAACGAGCAGCCAACGGGTGGTTCAAAACAATTATGTTGATTTATTTCTTTAATAAATGCATTTTTAGCCCTTCTATATTGTTATCGACGACCAACAAATTCTTTTTGTTTACGAAACTTCGGCATATTATTAAAATTATAAAAATTATGAAATTATAAAATTATAAAAGTAAAAAAAATATTAAAAATTAATAATATATAGTATATTAAAAAAACTTTAACTTGCTTAGCGAATCGGTTTTTTCCTTTCATCTTCCAAGCGCTGCTTTGCATGTTTAAGCCATACTTTTATTGCATTCTCTATATCATTTGTTGTAGCGAATATTGATCTTACTTGTACTGCATCTATGAAATATATATTAAACATTTTAATAATATATTAAACATTAAATATATATGCAATTATAATTACCACTTTCAAAAGATTACTTACTAATTATCACAAACTTCAGCATAAGACTAGAAAAAGCAATTTTATTATTTTGCCTCTGTCCGGCAAAGTTGTATTTGCATGCCAATTCATTTGTTAAGATGTAACGTAAAATTTTGTTGGTTTGTGCTGTGATATTATTTCCACCCAAAGTAGATAAAAAAGAAATTAAATAAAAGCCTAACAATAAAGTATATAGCATATTAATAATATATATAGAATATAACAATATACAGTATTTTAAAAAATTTTTATATCAAAATTAAGAAAAAATCGTACAAAAGTGTTTTGATTGCTGCGAATATTCAAATTATTTTCCAATATTTGAAGTTTGTTGATGGTTTTTAATGGAAATTATATAGGAATATCATCGGGAAGAGTACATATTATGTTCTAAGTTCTTGATTGTTTTAATAGCCCAACAACTTCTTTTACTTGCTCTTGGAGTTTAAAGATCTGGTAGTGAATTTGATCTACAAAACATTATAAAATGTTATATTCTTATATTATGTATATATATTTATATGACATCTCTTATAATAAAATTATTAATACAAACCTAAGTTAAGCATGGTTTGCCTTTCCATTTGTATTAGAATTTAAAAAAACAATTGTTAAATCTCAAAAGTGTGCCTCAATGCAATAAAAATATTGTAAATATTTATTAAAATTTATTGATGATTATATATGTTTGTGATTTTTGGGATTATATAAAATGTACGGTGTGTATGTATGCAAACCTGTTTCAAGATTTGAAGTTGAATGAGAAAGAGTTTCATCAATATTTTCGAATGAATTTGAAAATGATGCAGAATAAACTATATCGTTTGATCTAGTTACATCGTTCGTTTTTTTTCAAGTCGACAAATTTTGTCAGGTCGAGACAAATTTGATGCAACTTCTTCATCTTCACTTGATGTAATTTGATATCGTTTATTAGGCTTTCTTTTTCGTTTGCTTTCTATTTCCGATGAAGATGGTTCTTCAGTATCATTATTATTTTCTATTTTCTGCAGCCTTTTATTTGCTCTATCTAAATCATCTAAAAAATATAATAAATATTAATTTAATATAAGTAATTAAAAATTAATTTTACAAAGCAAATATTAAAAATAAATAAACTAGCAAAAATTTAATTAAACCATATTTAAAAAGTATCCGTTTTATTACACACAATTCCTACTTCTTTTTATCTGGTATTTCGGATTTTATTAAAGCTTTATTTATTCTGCAACCTGATTTATAGGGGGGGCCACCAAACTTTATTTTAAGCTGCTGATAGCCAAGAACTATGGGCTATACCCATTACAGGATCATCATCGTCATTTGTTTTAAATTCAACTGCAATAAATGTCATGGCTAATAATAAAATAAAAAATATTGTAATATTAGTATTTATAAAAATAGTATTATTAAGTAAAAATGTAAAAAATGAGATTAAATAATTATTAAAGCAAAATATATAAACAAAATAAAAAAACACAAAACTCAGAAATGTTATATTGATTCGAAATTGATCTAAGCAGATTTATTTTGATAATTCCAGGTAGCAAGCATACGTCATTTTGACCTCCAATGACGTGAAAATGACGTATGCCTGACGTTTAATGACATCACTTTGCTAAATACTTGGATGTTAATGGGGATGGGTTGACTTCATCCCCAGATAGCGCAAAACGAAGGGCAATCTAGATATTTTATGTATTATACGAGGTGTGTTCAAAAAGTATCGCGAATTTTGAATTTCCGCGGGTTACGTATATTCGATTTTCGATTTTTTTGTGGCGTTATGTTGGTACTCATGTTTCTCATTTATGCCGACAAGTACGGCCATTTTGAATGTTTAGTTAATTTTTGACAGCTGCTTTGCTTGCACGTGTTTTGGCTCGTCTTCGATTTTTGCCTATTCCAAAAAATGGATCAAAGAATCTGTATCAAATTTTGTGTGAAAAACAAAATTAAGTGCGCGGACGCATTCCGAATGTTGACTGTGGCATATGGTGAAGCTACCTTGGACCGAAGCAACGTTTATCGGTGGTACAAAATATTTTCCGAGGGCCGAGAAGATGTGAACGACGAAGAGCGTGCCGGACGCCCGAGCACGTCAACAACAGACGAAAACATTGATGAAGTGAAGAAAATAGTATTGGTCAATCGTCGAATCACCGTTAGAGAAGTTGCTGAGGACCTAAACATATCGATTGGCTCGTGCCATTCGATTTTTACCAATGATTTGGGCATGACACGGGTCGCCGCGAAATTCGTACCAAAATTGCTCAATTTTTGGCCAAAAACAACACACTAATAATGCCGCAGCCACCGTATTCCCCAGATCTGGCCCCCTGTGACTTTTTCTTGTTCCCGAAACTGAAGAGGCCCATGAAAGGACGACGCTACGCTACGATTGAGGAAATAAAGACGGCATCGAAGGAGGAGCTGAACAAGATCACAAAAAATGATTTTTTGAAGTGCTTCGAGGATTGGAAAAAACGTTGGCACAAGTGTATAATATCTGGTGGGGATTACTTTGAAGGGGACAAAATAGATATTTATGAATAAATAAATAATTTTTGAAAAAACACAAAATTCGCGATACGTTTTGAACACACCTCATATCTTCAGAATATCTTAAAACTTTTAATAGCAGGCCTCTATATTTTGTAAAAAAGTTTTTCAAACGCTTTTGCGTCATATATAATAATTGATTTTTAAAATTATAAATGTTCTAGTAATAATCATGTGTTATAATTATAACGCAAACGTTAAAAAGTTACAGAATAAGCCTGCAAGACATGAAAAAATATAATATATGTTTCTATTGCTATATTTTTTTTTTTTTTTTTTTAAGTCAGGAAATTTGCCTAAACCAAACTTCGCCGTCCTGACCCCTGAGGGAGGGTCAGGAGGCTTCGTGGTGGATTCCCGCCCGTAGTATCCCGGGGGACTATCGGGCGGGGGACCGACCTAAAACCTGACTGAAGCCCTTGGTCGTATGGGTATTGTCCACCGCGGAACCGCGTCGGCATTACTTCACGGTGGACCACCCGACCGGCGTCCTTAAGGTAGGACACATCCCTCGAGAGGATACTACAGGTATCCCCCCGGAGAGGACATTCCCTTGCCCCGAAAGGGCATCGGAGGGAGCCGGGCTACTAGCTCCCCCCGGACTTACCCTGGGTCGACGTGCCATGGGATCAGGGCCCCCACCCTTCTCCCTGCCGAACCCGGTAAGTGAGACGGCCGCAGCCGCCCACTCCCACATAAAAACGTCACAAGACGTCACCAACTATACATGGACAAACATATACACGTCCACGACATAAACCGAGTAAGGGGCCACAGGCCCAGCCCTCTAGGGGGCCAACAGCGAAGGCCCAATGGCCGACCACAAGTAAAGGTGGTGCATGATGTTCGCACCACCTATGGACGAAAGACGAAACTAGTACACATGGACTTGGCGTGGGTGAAGAGGCCGCGGAGTCACCTTGCGGCAACCTCCCCGGCACTCAAACCCATCGCCGCTACCTACTACATGAACTGGGCGGGGCAGAGAGACCACGGAGTCGCCTTTCGGCAACCTCCCCAGAACTCCCCGCACCCACCGCTACACATTACGACAAGAGACAATGAACCACACTAAACATTGGGAGCAGAGCTGCAGCCCGGCACAGGGGAGCCACCTCTCCGTGACCTCCTCCGCCCCCGACTGCAGTCCACCTCCAACCACTCGGGACTATCGGGCGCCTCCCCAACAGTGGGCCCCGAAGCCCGCGCACACGCCGAGGCGGTCTCGGTCTCCATAGGCCGTCCCTCATCGGGACGACCCGGAGCTCGGCGCCTATCGAACACCCCGGTGTTTCGTTGCCCAGGTGGAGGGGGAAGGAGCGAACCACACCCTTGCCCACCCAGGACATGGTCAGCCGACCTCCCGCCTTCCGCACAAGTCGGACAGCGAGGGGTGGCGACACACCCCGCCGCTCGATGTCCCTCGACACCGCAGCGGTAGCAAAGTCGCGAGCGGTCGACATCCGACGAACAGTGCACACGCGCGTGCCCTAACTTAAGGCATCTAAAACATCTCAAGGGGCGATTGCAAAGCAACTCCACCCCAAGAGTGTTCCAGCCCACTCTCAAACTCCCCGCTGATAGAACCCTCCGTCCAACGGCCAGCGGGCAACGCACCCATAAGGTGCTCCAGGAGGACCGCGGCAGACTCCGAATCGACCCGAGCCGAATATCCCCCGCGCTACATCCCCCCAGAGACACCAACGCCTCCGAAACCTCCTCGCATGTGGTGATCCCCTTCCCCATAGTCCCACGAAGCCTAAGCTCCATGGTTTTCTGGGGGCGGGAGACCACCACGTCCTGCTCCGAAAAAACCTCTCGCAGTTTGTCTGCGAGTAAGTCCGCCTTTTTCCCGGTGTTTTTTCCAGGGACCTGCAAAAGCAGACCCCCAGTCGCACCAAACCGCATCGTAGTCGGGCCCACACCCATTTCCTCAGGGTTTACGCGCGACTTAGCCTCCCTTAATATGTCCGAATAGGACCGACCCCCCGTCGAGAGGAGCTGCACTGCCGAAGAACTCGGATCACGTGCAGCCCGTGCTACCCGACACCGCCGCGCGCCCAGTTTAGGACCAGCCGCGAGGCCCGACGTCCGAACCCCCCCAGGACCCAGGCCACCCGACCCACCGACAACCATAACAGCTGCCGACGGGGCAGGCGACCCAACCCCAGAAGAGCAGACTGCCCCCCTACCACCGCGACCCCGCTTCCTCCGCATACGCGAAGAGAGGACGGGGAAAACTACGCCAGCCGCCGGAGCAGAGGCATACAAAGCCACCCCATTCCCCCGAGATACCAAGGAGGACCTGAGAGACTCTATAGTCCTCCTCAGGTCCCCGAGCGCCCCAGAGATACGCCTCTCGATGAGGAGATCCACCCGCGCTAAAAGCTGCTGGTGTGGATCCCCTCCCGAAGCCGCATCAGAGGAGGACTCAAACAGAGCCCTCCGCACCTCAGAGGCGGTCTCCTTGCCAGAAGGTTCCGGCTCAGAGACCACCTCTCTGCCCCGTCTCCGCCGCGATCTCTTCTTCGCGGGAGGCGCCTCTTTCTCCCCAGAAGAGGGAGGAAGGGGAGCCATCAAACCGCGAACAACCTCCAACTCCTCGCGGAGTTTTTGATTGCTCGCCTCCAACTCACCAACGCGTCCCTTAAGCCTCTCAATCTCCTCCACGTGAGCCCGGCAGTTATCCGACAGGACTTGCTCCTTGTTAAGGACTTCCACCGGGCTATGAAGAATACTGGGCTCCAACACATCAAGCGCGCCACCAGGCCCCCCAGGGGAGGCAGAGGCAGCGCCCAATGCGCCTTCACCCAGTCCGCTTACCTTAGGAGACACATCCCGCGGTGAGTCCCCACGAATCACCTCCATCTCCTTGTCCCGGAGATCAGGCTCCTCCTCTATAACTTTTAAGGCACACTTCTTCGAATAACTTCGAAGGTGCACTTTCAGGCGCCTGTAAACTCCGAGCCAACGGAAGGCACGAACGTTCTCGTCCTGGAGGGCGTGCCGGATTTCGATCGCGAGATCACTCGGATCGTCGTCCTCACCCAGCTCCTCCCAGGCAATATCCAACTGGATGAGTTGGTCCTCCACCTCATCCTCTGTCCTGCTCCTCGGCGCTGTCGCTTTCCCATCCGCGGACCCAGCCGGCAAATCCGCGGACGACCTGTCGTATGTTGACGACGAGGGGGGAGCCAGGCCTGCACCCCCCCTACGCCGGTTCCCGGTACCCGAACCCGGGACGTTCTCTTCTTTATTGGTGTTCATCTCATCTGCAATAAAGAAATTGGTTTTTTCTGTCAGGGGTTTTCCTTCCCCTTAGGAGGTTGCCTTACTCAGCTAACGAGGCCTCCTTCCTCGGGTGTTATCTTCGGTGTTTTCCTTCACCTAGTGCAGTGGACAAGTTCTTTTTAGGGCCTGCACGCCCATCGCACCTCGTTCATCCATCACCACGCACTCCAGCTCGGGTACCTCGGGATTGCGACACCCGTACACTACAGGGATGAGTCTGTAGTGCCCCTGAGGGATCTATTGCTATATTTAGATTAGGCGTTTTTTGCTACATATTTTTTATGAAAAACTTACCTTCTTAAAGTTTTAACTATAAAAATAGTACGTCTTTATAACGTCACATTTTGTACGTTTTTAAGACGTTACAAAAGAGACGTCTTTTTAACGTCTTCATATCGTCACATTTTGTACGTTTTTTGAGACGTTGAAAGAGATGTCTTTATAACGTCACATTTTGTACGTTTTTAAGACGTTACAGAAGAGACGTTTTATTTTAGGTTTTATTTTGTCATTTGACGTCATTGAACTAATAATGACCAGTTTTTGACGTTATTTTGACGTGTGTCTGCTAGCTGGGCCCTGTCTGCTTCCTTACCATAATTTACACATATAGTACACACAGACGTACTCCATGCACACTCACCTTTATACACACGCATAGGCTTCATACATCAAAAGACACACCAGACTCTTGCGATATTACCCAGCAAACACAGTATATAAATGTTATATACTCAAGCATGTTACATGTAACGTATATGTTAGTTGTAATTTCCCACTCATAGATGTAACATTTTTAATATTACATATATTACATTGTAGTTATATTGTCATTATATCCCAAGATAGCACTGACTTATCAATACATCAATGTGCTATTTGGTATATAATTACAATATAACTACAATGTAATATATGTTATATTAAAATGTTACATCTATGAGTTGGAAATTACAACTAACATGGATGTTACATGTAACGTACACGTTATATTACCTGTTATATTCCGTTTTATTATAGCAATGTAACAGTTATATATCAGTGTTTGTTTATTTTAAAGGAAAAAGATCTGGAGACAGAGAGAAAGAAAATAAGGTTGAGAGAGAGAGAGAGAGAGAGAGAGAGAGAGAGAAAGAGAGAGAGAGAGAGAGAGAGAGAGAGAGAGAGATTTATCCAATAATTTATAATTATATATATATTTATTATATAAATTTAAAGTGTAAGACAGGCAATAAGAGTCAAATCGTGGATGACAGTGCGTTATCTCAACGAAACTAAAATTTTTTCGTTAGAATTAAATACCTGTGCACAAGGCACCAAATTTTACTTGGTCACAGCCAAGATTTAAAATTGGAATAATCTCTACAAGAGATTTAATTCCATACATCCCCTCTTCCCCCCTAAGGAAATAAATGCGAGAGAGGTATATTTATTATATTGCTTTTATGTATTATATATATTTTTATAACTAATATAATTACATTTATATAGCTGCTATATAACATGTATAACTAACGTGAATGATACATGTTAAGTATACATTTGTTGTAATTTCTCACTTATACATGTAACTTTTGTATTATAACATACGTTACAGTAGTTGTATTGTAATTACATCCCAGATAGCACTACTGTAACTCATTGATAGATATTGTAGGATGTTGAGGATAATCTTTCGATAAGTTATTGTGGTGTCTGGAATATAATTATTATAAAGATAAAAAGGAATTGATTGACCGACACTGGCTAAGGTGAAAAATCTTTTATTAAAAAAGACGCAACGTTTCGACCCCGAATTGGGTCCTCTTCAGGCTACAATAATTAAATTATACATCTCAGTTAAAAAAAACATAAAAATATCAGTAAAAATCGGATACAGAAAATCATACATATAATAAAGTGTTAAACAATACTTGTTAATTTAAAGTACATGGTAAACTAAATGATCATAGTGTCTGTTTGTTGTAACCGATCAGAATATGACAAACTTGAAAGTAATATAAGAACAGCAGTGTTCATTTTGACATATAACTTTACATTAAACTGACACACAGACAAGCTCTCGAATAAATAACACAATTAAAAAGAAAAATAGAAAAATAGAAGTCAACCGAATAAAATAAAATTAAATAAACAAAATATATAAACATAGGGACGCTTCTAAAGCACTTCATAAATGGTAAAAACAAATTATACATAAACTCTACTTAAATAAAAACGGAAATAAAATAAAATAGGAGAGATTAAAATTAATAAAAATACCGATATCTAAAATACATTCAATATACCATAGTATCGTACATATCATTTAAGTTTTTAGTGTCCCTTTGCAAATTAATGGAATTCTTTTTATAGTAATTTAGCAACATTGTTTTTTTTATAACACTTTCTCATATGAGCGCGTAAACTTGTCGCTCTTTTTTACCTTTTTTTTAAAGCGGTAAGGTTTTTTGTGGATACATTTTACCTGTAAGAATATCGGATAGCGTTGCGACATCAGGTAAATAAAAATAACGGGACCCGACTCGTTTTTTTGAGGAGTTGAAAATCGCATATGTCGAAACGTACTATTATATTCAAGAATTAGTAAACGACTGCAGCTGCCACAGTGTAGCATTGTTAGGATAAAATTTTCTAGCTTGGCTAATATGAATACTTTCGAATTTTCAGAAATATTTTTCAATTTTTGCGTGACTGTTTCATTTTAAAATGTATATCGATGTTATATAATATTTATAGCGTCTAAAATGAAAAATAATAGTAAATAATAAAATTAAAATTATATTACGCTTTTAATAGAAATAATATAAATAAATATATTACAGAATATGAATATACAAACTTATAATAAAGCATTGTACTTTGTAGCACATAACAGAGGCTAGCTTGTGATCAAGTAGTAAAACGTAGAATAACTGCGACGTCCAATCTTGGATATTATATTTCTGGCAATTTTTGTCGCATTTTAGAAAAATTAATGTTTTTTTTTTTAAATTATATCTTGAATCATCACCGTTTTTATTTTAAGGAAGAAGAAACACATTTTTAGTATTTTTTAAGTTTTATCCTAAATATCATATATCTAAATAATGTACAAAATTGGAACCAATGTCTCTAAAGAAAATACATAAATTTGCCACATATAAAAATCTGGCGACGAATTTGCGTCACGAATAATCTTTTTCTTTAAAATATGATTGTAAAAGGATTTCGAGAGGAATTTTCCATTCCATTCAATGTTCTTTTTGGGCCCAAGCAGACAGTCCTATGCGTCGCGTCGTTTATAGTAAAAGTATAGTTATGCTCCCCACCCTTCCCCCCCCCCTTTATCGATGCCACGGCCGTTCTTATTGAATCAGGACTCAACATATTATTGAAAAAGTAGTAAAACCGACTTCTTTTGTAATCTATTATATAATGTTGTTTAATATGAAATGTACATATTTATTATATAAGATTTTATTATTATTAAATAATAAACACCTTTCTCCACATTGTAATCTTCAATTTAATACAATTTCACGTTTTAAAATTAAACAATTATGACGATGACAGGATTCTAATCAATTTTTATTATTTTTCAATTTTCAGTTTACAAATAATTCGTAATTCAAAAAAAGCTGTTTAAATATCCTTTCCAAATAATATCGAAATATTAACTGATTAAGGAACGTTATAAATTTCTTATCATCTGTTCAATGTATTAAAAAATCTTGAATTTTTCATAAATTTATATACTTTCGTATAAGGAGCAAAGATAATTGTGTAATTGAAAGATGATTGTAAAGCTGCGAAATCATTGAATTTATTATTACGCGCCATCTCTGGCATCAGGGATATCTTTTATCACATCTATTATATGATGGATGCTAATAACTAATATTTTAAACTTAATTATATCTAGATCTCATACCGGAAATCCCGTAAGTAAAAAGACTTTTTGTAGTGATACGCGGTTAGTTACTTGCAAGAAATAAATATAAAGGAGGAAATATATGTTTATTATAATTTGAAAAATATATAATTACACACGACATTTAACATGTAGTATGCAACGTTAAGTCAATATAGATTATTTCGATATTTTTCAAAGACAAAAAGGAACAAGCGGACACAGAGTTTTCGTTCAAAACGATCGCAAAATATCTTCTAAATGTACTGCTACAATTCTATTCTTTCTTTGTATTCTTATGCTTTTAACCTTTTCTTTTGTTAAATTAAAAGATATAACATTTCTAACGCTAACTGTTTCAGGCTAAAAAATATGTTCTCTTCTTAACCCTGCCATAATTAAAGAAAATATCAGGAATAAATATCATTTATTATGAATAAAAATTATTTTAAAACAAAAATAAATTCGAAGGCTCTAATAAAAAAATACAAATTTCAGAATAAATAATTAATAATGGCTAATAAACTGGAAAGAACCCTTTATATTCGAATTTGTATTTGTATATAATAGAGGTTTTCAATTTTAATTATTTTAAAATAATATACCTTTTTATAATATTTAATATTCAATTTTCTAATATATATATTTTCCTCATTGCGAGCAGAGCATTTTATTTTTTTCTTTCTCGATTATTCTTTTACTTTCTATTCTTTTGCGTTGCTCTCTCTCTCTCCTGTCCTCTCGATCGCTCTTTCTCTCTCCCCCTTCCCTGTTTTCAAAATCGACACAATCCAATACATCTTTTACAAAATTCTAGTATTTGTGCTAAACATACACAATAGCTGTTTCCTAATTGGTTGGTCCCTCTCTTCGTCAGGCTTGTGCCTAGGTTAGGGAGGGGGGATGACGAAATATGCAGGATGAAAAATTTGGGTCCGGCACATTCTATGGTGTACAGCGTTCTGTCTATGTCATATCTTTTGTCGTGCAAATTCTGTGTATTATTACAGTAGTGTTCCTCTATCATATAATATCTGCTAATTTATTTGTCACCTGGATTTCGTTCGACAAACAAAACTCCAAGAATATAATAATATAAACATTGTAGTACATTTGGTGTAATTGATTTAATTGATCAAAAACTATGAAGGTCCACCTAGGAGCCACACTAAAAGAAGTACTCGTTACTAAACATATTATGGATTGGGACCCAATTGAGGAAAAACTGTTATCACCTGGAAAGTGCATGGAGATCAATTGTGCTTTCGGCCAGACGACTAAAATGTTCTTGCTGCCGCAGCTACATCACGAATCTACGTTAATAGGTAAGCGTTTCAAGAATAAAGTGTTATATAAAAAAAATATGAAAATAAATTTAGACGGAATTATTTCTTAATTCTCAATTGTTACTTCAAGGTACCGATAGTTCGGAAGTTATGATAGAATACGCGAGAAGAAAATACACTAGCGAAAGAATAGATTTCGATATATTGGATATTCAAGCGGAAAATCTACCCGAGCAATATCTAAATCAATTTGATCACGTTTTCTCATATCCCACCATAAATTCACGCAATAATGTTCGGTAAGTATAAATTAAATATTATATAGTTAATTATTTCCATGATACAGCACTTTCTTAAATATATTTTCGACATTTATGCGGAATATTTGAAAAGTAATCATATTTAGAAAACAAAAATTATTTAGATTATCGTGTTATTATCAAAATAGGATCAGCTTAAAATAAATTTCGTAGTCTAAGAATTTTCCAATAAATATGTAACTTTTAGAAAATAACTTCTTTTTTTGTTTATTTAATAGGCAAGAAATTAAAAATGTATCTAAATTACTGAAACATGGAGGGTGCTTTCATTTGACAATGGTCCTGGCACATGACGCATTTAGATTATATAATAAAATGCTGAGTCATCCAATTTATGGAAAATATTTTAGAGTATGTATCCGTTAATATATTTTAAATATGTACTATTTTCTAACCACCACTGTTACATATTTTTAATTATTATTTTTATATTTTCATGTCACATGCAGAAATATTATTCGGATTTTCATTATGAAGTTAATGCCGATGGTTACTTAAAACAATTGATTGAATGCCAAGGATTTAAAATAAAGTACTGCCATATAGAGGAAATAATATATAAATCTGATTATATTTTACGTAAGTATTTTTATTTTTTCACGGTATATATTATAATGATTATAAATGATGAGATCTTATTTAGAAAATTAAATTTCTTAGAAATAAAGCTATTTAACAGTAATGTGTGATGAAAAGATCACTAACATAATTACCCTTTTATGTGCAAATCTTTCATGAGAATTTATTTATTTCAGCGAATATCGTCTTTGAGCTTCCTTTCATACATGAACTGACACCAGAACAACAGAAAGACCTTAAGGACATATTAAAAGAGAAATGGAACAAAATGGAAAAAATGTTTGATCGATCTTCACATCGAGTTTCATATCCCAAAGAGCCAAAATATGACCCAGAAAATAACGATTTATTCGATATTGTACAAGTATTAGCATATAAATCGTAATATTTAAAGTTTTTAAATGATAGAGTTAATTAACTATTCTATCTATCTATAATATAAAACATATTTTTTATGTATTTATATTATGCAATATATATTTATAAGATCAATATTTTTATGTGTATAAGAAATGTAATTGTATATCATAACAGCATATCATATCTCTGTATAATATATTTATTTTTGTATATGTATAATAACTTTATTAATAATTGTAATTTTTTTATAATAAAACATATATAATTTATATTTAAAACAAATGTAATTGTATTGATCACCAAAAATCAATCTTTAATGATATTATCTACATTTAATTATATAAATTTTTATAAAATTTATCTTTATCATATAAAGTCAGTTTTTTAATTTAAAACATACATTGAGTTTCACGTATAACATACCTTTATTTCATTTATCGTAAATCAATCTGTAACAATGATAAAATATTTTTTTATTAAACACAGACATTCATTTCACGCGCCGCTGCTGAATGTCAGCGTAAGCTCGCGCAATTTCACTGTTGCATCAAGATCCACATTACGTTTTGCTAGATTAGTCGATCTTTTACTCTCTCTCTCTTTGTTTATAACTTAAATATATTAAGGACTGCTATTACAGCTGGCATTCTTGTGTTTTATAATTTTTATTTTTATTTTTTTGTTATTCTTTATCAAATTTATAATAATTTTTTTGATACAATCATGATTAAAATATTGCAACTACAATTCAAATGCATTAATTTTTATAAATTTTTTCGTTTTTTACGTAATAAACTTTGAAAATACTTATTCAGAAACTAAGAAAATCTTATACAGTTTATGCTAAATTTATAAATGACTTTTTTATTGGTATATTATTGAGATTATTTCGTAAAATAATTTTTGCTCTAATTAGTGCTTCAGACATTCTTTTCTTGAAAATAAATATATTTTTGGAATGTTCTTAGATATAGTTTCGTTATGTGATTGTATGTAACTGTAAAATAAAAAATATATAATTGAATATAAAGTTGATAGTTTTCTAGATAATGGCAAAAAACTAAAATTTACCCCCCATAAACGACGCCCTGAATAAAATTAAGGGTACTTTTCAGGTTTTCATTAGAACATCGATAATGTTAATGTTCATAGATATACTTGAGAAGGACCGCAATGACAGTCGAAATGTTGTATTTCAATTAAACGTTAATAAATTATTGCCAGTTTTGTCGACCTTTATCATTGTGTATTGGTATAATTTTAATATATAATATATATAATATATAATTTTTAATATTTGTATGTAAAAAAACAAAAATGAATAAAATATTTTATGTGTAATTTTATGAAATAAATATTTATTAAGCCACAATCTCCACTTGATTCCTCTCGACCAATAGAGCCAAACGCGATGTTATTGCGATAATTATGAAGGAAAGAACATTTTTGGAAAGGAATTTGAATCCTATGGTTGGGATCTCAGAAATTCCCCCTGTTCCTTCTCTTAACATCCCCTGTAAAGAAATAGGCGAGAAAAATATTGGTCCGAAAGTCGACTGAATCGGGACTCGAACCCGAGACCTTCCGCTTGCCGGGCGACTGCTCTTCCAAAAATGTTCTTTCCTTCATAATTATCGCAATAACATCGCGTTTGGCTCTATTGGTCGAGAGGAATCAAGTGGAGATTGTGGCTTTAAAAATTAAAAGAGCTGACTAAATAAGTATTCGAAATATTTATTAACCCTATCTCATTCCGTAATCTCATTCCGAGCTAAACTCACCTGCTGAAGGAGAAGGATCATCACCCGAACAATCTTCAATTTCCGTAAGAGCGACCATCCCAGTCACTGTCTTTTTCGTGCCCAGGCATACAATCCGGCGCCGAGTCGTTTGACAAAAAAGTGAAAGTTCACAAAAAGTAAACGTGAAAAAAGGTGAAAGTTCAATTATGCCTCTCCGCTGCCTCTCCTTCCTTTCTCGAACCAGGATTTATCATATGGTTTCCATTAAAATATGTTTCGTTTATTATAATTATTGAAAAAGAGAGAGAGACAGAGAGAGAGGGAGAGAGAGAGAGTGAGAGGGGATTTCGAGCGTGATATTATGTCATAAGCAAAGTCTTATCTAGGTAGAGAGTACTTTTGATATCGGTAGGTCATTATTATCTTTTTAAACGGAAACCACTATAATTAAAAAAAAAATCATATAGCTATTTTAAAAATGAATGCATCATTTAAATATGATATCCTGTATGGCTTAATTAATTTTTAAAATAATTATTTAATACCTATAAGATTTATTATATATTTACATAGTTCTTTAAATTATATATAGTTTATAAATGTGTTCTTAATTTATATCTATGTACATATTTATAAATTATTTCTAAAAATTAAAAAATTTTATATTTTCTATCTTTATTCTATTATTATTTTTTATACCACAATACTAAAACAGCCGTTTTATTATTTACAATACTAAACTTTGTTTTATTCTAAATTTTTTCCAATAAATTGCTGTTCTTTACTCCGATTTTGTCTCTTCATTTATTTCCTTCCTTTTGCCTCTCTATTTTTTCCTTTTCTTCTCTCTACAACTTCCTTAAATAATATATTTTGAATTATATATTTTGAGTCAATATTTAGAATTAAATATATTTTGTCTGATGTTTTATTGTTATCAAAATGCTACAAAATTATTGAATTACTTTACACACAACCTCTAGCATCCAAGGTATCTATCATATCTATCAGATATATGATACATTGAATACGAACTTCGTAAATAGAATGACAGTCTTTATAACGTAATTGCGTTAGAGAGAATTTGGAGGAAAAATACATATTAAAATTAAAAAAAATAAAAATATAACAGTGATATATTGCAATGTTCAGTTTGAATCAATTCGACTTTTTTAAGTTTTTCTAAAAAAAAGAGACACAAGCATTCACACAGTTCTTCACTGAGATGTCCATAAAATATTTTCTAAACATATTTTTTAAATTCTTTCGTTTTTTTTTGTTATTTCTACGCTCTGTCCTTTCTTTTGTTCAACGAAAAAAATGATACATGGTCTCTAACAAAAATTGATTCGTTCTAAAAAACATGTTCTTTTTCTTACCGGAAATGGTGCGTTTGAAGAAAGTGTTAGGAAAAATAATAAAACCGCTCATAATACTAAATTAGAGAAATATCTGTCGTTCGTTGGATCATGAAATATGATGATTTATAAACTACGTGATGGTTTTCTTTTTATGACAATTTAATTCACAGCTTGACATGTTGCTTTAACGCGATTTATTTTACAACAATCTCTTCTTTAATTCATCTTTTTATTGCCTTATTGTGCACACATTTTCTTTTACACATTTTCCTAAGGCCTTTCTTTTTCTCTCCCATGTACCATAAAATCGTATCAATACGAACCGTAGAAATTAACAACAACTGAAACATAAAAAAAAGATCTTGCGAATGAAAAAAAAGAAAGAACTAACAATATAAAATAATAAAATTAAAAGCTTTTGTGTATTTATATACACTCTATTGTGTGCTAATTCTATTATACGGTATTGGAAACTAAAAGCATTTTTCATTCGTTATGGTGTCTTATTTCATTTTTAATGTTTCTTTCTTTTTTGGAGAGTTTTTAGCTGCTTTTACTTCCTTTTTTCATGACATTTTTTCTTTCGGTTTCATGTCTCAATTGTCGTTAACTTCTACTGTTCTCATTGATATAACTCGATTATAGAACTCGCAATGAAATGATACTATCATGAGATTGAGTAGGTAATTAAAATAAGGTTTCTCATAAATCATTAATCTTTTAATAAATAATTAATCTATTTTAAAAATTCAAAATATATAATTTAATATTTTTCATAGAGATATATATATTTTCATGGACAGAACCCTTTGGATAATTAATGTACGTGCCCAGGACTGTACGAGAATTATTTTACAATAAATGAAATGCTTGAAATGCGGCCAGCTTATCACCCCTATATTCGAAAATACGAGTCTTTTGGATTTAATATTTAATTAGTATCAGTCCACGGTCGGAACTATGCTACAGAACTATAAAACTAGCCGAAAACTATAAAATGTTATTGTTTTTTATATTTATATTTGTTCTTGGTGTAAAAATAATCTGCAGACAATGTACTATCGAAATATTTAAATGAAAAATGTTTGGCTAATTCTAAAGTATTAAAGATCGATAATTGATATTTTCTCATTTTTTAAATCTATGTCGATTTCTATACTTTACGTTATGCCACGTGTTTTTCTATATTATTTATACTATTTTTTATTTCTATATTATTTATTATTATTTAGAATTTTATTAGTAATTTTGCATATAGGGGGAGGGAAAGGATTGGAAAGAAAGAACAAATAAGAGGTTATAGGAAGAGAGGAGAAAAAGAGGATTGTGAAAGAGACGGAGAGAAGAGAGGGAGAAAGTGGCTGAAGAGGAAGTGGAAGAAAGGCGAGAGAGATGTTGGAAGAAAGAAATAGATAGAAGAAAAGAAGAGAGGGGTATTTGTGACGGAGAGAGAGAGAGGGAGAGAGAGAGAGAGAGAGAAGAATGTGAAGACAAAGGGAAGAAAGAGGGAGAAAAAAATAGGTATGACAGGGAGAAAAGGGAGGAGGAACCGAAGATGGAAAGAGATGAAAAGATAGATAAACGGGAAAAAAGGTATGAGGACAAGAGGAGAAGGGAGAGAGGATGAGTTTAAAGGAAAAGGCGTGATAAGTGAAGAGAGACGGAAGGATATGTATAAAGAGGGGATTCAGACAAAAACTATCTAATCTAATCTAGTAATTTTATATACATTTAAACGCATTCTTGTATCTTTTAATGAGTATTAGTCGTTGAAAGCGATAATTAATTTTTATAGAAAAATTAAATAGGGTCGTGATTTAGATACCATTAGGTATTGACATTGTTTTATAAATACTTTCTATTATAACGTACTGCGAATTATTCGATTCATGTTTTCCCATATTTTTAAATGCGTTGTTCCATTTTTGATAAGTTTTAGTCATTAGAGGCGTTAACTAAATGTCGTTTTACCAATATTTACAAAAAGAATTTCTAAAGAATTTAAAGTCTGTTTCCGAAAAAAGAATCATCGGTCTTTGAAAAGCGTCAAAATAACCTTTTCATTCGTTGGCCTATTTGGGTTTAAGCACTTAATCTGTTGTCGCATCGTCTGGAGTAAGAATTTCGCTAACTCTTCCTTTCTTTAGTCAGGACCCCAAATAAGGTTTCCAAGAAATATCTCATCCACAAAAGTCGTAGAATTCCAAGAAGGTCATCTTTTTCTAATTATAGCTCTGTTTTAGGGTAAAGAGATTTTTTTATATCATTATGTGTCATTGTTACTTTTTTATACAAAACCACTATATTTGGAGATGTACGCAAATACATCCGCGTATGGCTCTTAGGCCTTTCTTATTTGTATTTAAACTACAATATATTTTTTTAAATATATTGTTATTTTAAAAATCAATGTATTATTTAAGATAGAACATTTTGTATAATTAATTATTATTTTGTCAAATAATAAGGGTCGTTTGAGTCCTTTTTCTATGTCTAAATCTTAGTTTTGTTAGCATGTTATAACATGCATTTTGTTCACATGCATTAGAACATGCGTTTTGCGTAAAACTTAAAAAAATCAATAAAAAGGAAATAATAGGCTAATAAGAGCTGGACACGTTGATGGTTTACGTGTGGAAGAGAAAAAAAAAACTTCCAACGTTGACGTTGATTCACATATATTTTAATCTAGACGTTTCGATCCTTCTTTGGGATCGATCATTTTCAGTAACTGTTGAAAAAAAAGAAAAAAATTAAAACAAAAATCTTCCCTTTATCAAATTTTACAACGAAGATGTCTTAAATAAATAAATCAGCATACGTACATCAAAAATAAAGATAAAAAATCGAATGAGAAAGCCAAGATAAATCCCCAAAAACATCCGCGTATGCTATGAAGCAAGTCTCTCATCGGTGCCAGCCGTTAAGGGACGGAATAAATATTTCGCAATGTAGCCATGATTGTAATGCTACTAGATATAAAAAGGAAACACGTCCCATGAAAAAAAACCTGGTAATATTATTTGTTATATAAAATTAGTATAACAAACATTAAAAATTGAGATATCAATTAAAATTTCTATTCGCTCGTGTATTGTATAAAACAACAAATGTATTCGAAAAAAAGGCCAACTTATCGAGCAATATTTAAGATGTTGTATCCAATTAAAATTTATTCCATAAACAATATATTAAAATTACAAAAAAACCTTCCATAAACGTTTCAACCGCACGCGGTCTTCCTCAGTATAACAATGTTAAGTACTTTATAATTCTGTAACGGTTCACCTTTCCCGACGCCGCGGATCGGCTCGCCGGTTCCAGGATTCGGGAGGAAGGGGGAAAGTCAGACTCGCTTATTCCTTAATATAAAAACAGTGGGTTTATTCAAATAAAAAGAACAACGAAAAGAATGTTTAACAGCAGGCTCCAGGTCATCCTACGGGTTTAGCGGATCGCTGGTATACGTAGTGAACGGTGATCGCACGGAGCGTCCGGTGGCGTGAAGCCTGAACAAAGAACTTAAGAGCTACCCGGTATATGTACAAAGCGTGAGGATCGAACGGAGCGTCCGGTGGCGTAAAGCCTGAACAAAGAACTTAAGAGCTACCCGGTATATGTACAAAGCGTGAGGATCGAACGGAACGTCCGGTGTATTTACAAGCTCGGAGGCGTATAGCCTATAACGGTGTCCAGATGGGACTTACAAGTTACCCGGTATACGATACTGGAGATACAACAGGTGGAGGCGCATAGCCTATAGCGGTGTCCTGATGGGACTTTACAATTTACCCGGTATACGATACTGGAGATACAACAGGTGGAGGCGCATAGCCTATAGCGGTGTCCTGACGGGACTTACAATTTACCCGGTATACGATGCTGGAGATACTAGGTACGGGGCGTAACGCCTTTATTCAAAACGGGGAGCTGTGAAGCCAACGTACGGCGGCATATAGCCTTATAATGATGTCCGGAAACCGGGAAACCCAGTATAACGACGAGAAGCCCGTCGCCCGGATGTTAGCAGGATGAACCGGAAACCGGGAAACCCAGTGTAACGACGAGAAACCCGTCGCCCGGCGGATAGCAGGATGGACCGGAAACTGGGAAACCCAGTGTAACGACGAGAAGCCCGTCGCCCGGCGTATTACAGGAGGAGACCGGAAACCGGGAAACCCGGTGTTACAACGAGAAACCCGTTGCCCGATACTAACGGTAGGAACCAGCGACCGAGAAACCCGGCACTTTCACAACGAGAAGCCCGTTGCCTGGTCTGGGAGATTTGGAACGGGACTGGTGCCGGCTCGTCCGCCGAGCCGGCTTATATACCCGTCCGGCGGTCCCCTACTCCGCGTCGAGTCCGTGGCGGGGGTACCGCGCCGGGATCGCGGTGGGGCGCCCCCGGGGTGGGGGCGGCCCGTGTGGAACGATTAGGGGCGCCTTGAGGCGCCAAAACCTCACGTGGCGGGCGGCTGATCGGCCCGCGAGGCGTTAGTAACGGCTGCGCCGTTACAATTCTTACAAAAACACATCATAATATTCTTAAAATTACTAATAGTCCGTTCCTTCGAGTCGAGAATTTATACAAAATTTATGCGTGTTACAATTTGTCATATTTATAAAAGTATTCGCCGTGATGTGATCTTATGCTGTTAGTCAGATCTCGTAAATTATTTCTTCGTTTTTAAGCGAGAAATTCTTAATATCCATAGGCGTTGTGATTCACAAATAAATAACGATTAATGCATGTCTACTAATAGATAAAAAGTCCATACATAAATTTATTATGCTTACTTTATGTCGCCTCTTCTCACAGTTTTAACAGTTTTTTTAAAAAAATTGAAAATATTATAAAATGAGAAAACCAACAGTTTAACAAGACACCTCATTTTGAACTATCAAAAATTTAAGTTAGTTCAAAATGAGGTGTCTTGTTAGAACTGTTGGTTTTCTCATTTTATAATATTTTCAATTTTTTTAAAAAACTGTGTTTTTCTCTGGTTCTTAGCGTGTGTTTGTGCGGTGAGTCTCAATTTTTAATGTGTGTTATACTAATTATATATCACAAATAATATTACCAGGTTTTTTTCTATGGGATGTGTTTCCTTTTTATATCTAGTAGCATTACAATCATGGCTACATTGCGAAATATTTATTCCGTCCCTCAACGGCTGGCACCGATGGGAGACTTGCTTCATAGCATACGCGGGTGTATCTGAGGATTTACCTTGGCTTTCTCATTCGATTTTTTATCTTTATTTTTGATGTACGTATGCTGATTTATTTATTTAAGACATTTTCGTTGTAAAATTTGATAAAGGGAAGATTTTTGTTTCAATTTTTTTTCTTTTTTTTTCAATAGTTACTGAAGATGATCGATCCCAAAGAAGGATCGAAACGTCTAGATTAAAATATATGTGAATCAACGTCAACGTTGGAAGTTTTTCTTTTTTTCTCTTCCACACGTAAACCATCAATGTGTCCGGCTCTTATTAGCCTATTATTTCCTTTTTATTGTTTTTGTATAGAGTCTTATATCAGTTTTCTTTTGTAATATTTTTAAAAAATCATTGTCATCTTTGAAAAATTAGCACAATTTTGGCACCAATTTCGAGAAAATCGGTCCATTATTGAGGATGTGCGTGGATGGGTGCGTGAGTGGGTGGATAAGGTTGTAAACATTTTAAAAAATTATTTAATAACCATCCCTGACAAATTTCAAAAATATTGGTAGCGATTTCGAGAAAATCGGTCCATAAATGTTAGTGCGTGGTTGGGTGAGGGTATAAAACTTGAAAAAAATCACATCGTCGTCATCTCCGAAAAATTTGCAACATTTTGATACCAATTTTAAAATAATATATGTAAACTTTAATTAATGAAAGGCTCGTATAAATTAACAAAATTAAACAAATCATATATAGTAGGCCAACTGAACGAGCAAATAAATAAGGTGTAAAAATTTTTATTAATAGTTAAATAATTAAATTAACATTCCGTTACAGAATCGATATAAATTGTAAACGTTTCGACTGCACTACAGTCTTTATCAATACATAAAAGTTAAATATTAAAATACAAAGTTAAATGTTAAAAATACAAAGTTAGTTAATTATTAAAATATAAAATTGAAACGATTCTTCGCTGTTGACCAATAGATATGCAAGGCGATTGGTCTGAGATGCCAAGTTATGCGACATTTGAGCATGATTATCGTTTTAACAAGTCCTTTTCCCCGATATTTCAAGTGTGTGTTGCGAAGTCTGAATACCAAATGTCTAACTTTGTATTTTAATATTTAACTTTTATGTATTGATAAAGACTGTAGTGCAGTCAAAACGTTTACAATTTATATCGATTCTGTAACGGAATGTTAATTTAATTATTTAACTATTAATAAAAATTTTTACACTTTATTTATTTGCTCGTTCAGTTGGCCTACTATATATGCTTTGTTTAATTATGTAAACTTTGTTAACACACATATTTTTACTTTTGTTTTAGGTTAAAAAATTAGATGTCTGGTCAGCGGCCTTCATTGTCATCTTTTGAGGAAGCATTTCTGCAGAAGGCATGGCAAACAAAATGGATGGAGGAGCAGGAGAAAAAAAGGAGGTGAAAGAGAAATGTTGGGAAGGGGGTCGAGGAAGAAGAGACGCTAAATAGAAAGATAATGAGGGAGGAGTTAATAGTCAGGGTAGAGGGGAGAGAGGTAGGGAGTAGAGATATAAGTTGTAATACAATTTATAAAATTAAAAAAAATATATTATATAACAATTTTAATATTAATTAAAAGTTTATTTTATTTACTTAATTTATAAAATGTAAGTAGGAATACTAGAGAGGTTCTAACCCGGGTCCTCTGAGGGGGGTGCGGGGCGGGGGGGTTTTCGGGGGCGAGGGGGTATGACGTCACGCGGGCGGGGGGGTCTTATCAGCAGATAAGCTTATCTATGTTTATAAACAAAAGATAAACAATATATATTACAAAGGGCTGCCGACAATCGGGGGGGGGGGGGAGGTTGCGTTTCTTCTCTTCATACGTTTATGTTTATAAACAAAAGATAAACAATATCTATTACAAAAGGGCTGCCGACAATCGGGGGAAGGGGGGGGGGGGTTGCGTTTCTTCTCCTCATACGTTATCTGTATATTTCTAAGAAATATAATCAAATTCTAAGAAGGGCCACCGCTTGGCATGCGCCGACAATCAAGGGGGTTGCGTTTCTTCCCCCATACGTTATCTGTATATTTCTAAGAAATATAATTAAATTATAAGAAGGGCCGCTTGGATCCGAGCGCCGACAAACAGTTCTCTGAAAATCTAAGATAATCAAATTCTAAGAAGGGCCACCGCTTGGCATGCGCCGACAATCAAGGGGGTTGCGTTTCTTCCCCCATACGTTATCTGTATATTTCTAAGAAATATAATTAAATTCTAAGAAGGGCCGCTTGGATCCGAGCGCCGACAATCAGTTCTCTGAAAATCTAAGATAATCAAATTTTAAGAAGGGCCACCGCTTGGCATACGCCGACAATCAAGGGGGTTGATACATGATCTATACGTATATTTCTAAGAAATACCAGCGCCGATAACCAGCGGCTGCAGAAATTTATAAACAAAACAAGCGCCGAAAATTTACGTCATCTAAATTTTTCTCGTTCGTACGTTGACGAACAAAGGGTTGATTGGGATATATAACGAGGACCGATGCCGCTGCCGGGCCATAGTACCACTGGCGAGCGCACGCTCTCTTCATTCAGAATGTTTGTAATACTATCAAGTGCTTTCGACATTCTCAGTTTAAGTGCCGAACAGTTACAATATATTCCGAAGATTGTTTTACTACAAAAGTGTGGATATTTCGTAGAGCATTTGTGGGACAAGCTTCCAGAGTATATCAAGACGGATCCGGAGGTTCAGACATATCGTCGCTGCCTTGAACATTACAATCGGCCGTGGATGCGAACGCATATTGACGGTCCAGCACCGATGATCAGGGATTGCAGCGAATGTCAGCGAAAATAGGCTGAGGTTAAAAGTGTGAAAAAGTGCCAGACATAAAAAATGGAGAACATTGAGCGCGACCTGTTGGAGCGTTCCCGCCAAGTCGGCACCTTGGGCGAATATTTCGGATGGCTGCAAGAGTGCGAAGAATTTATCGAAGAGCTGGAAGAACGCAGCCGTGCCAAGCGTCCGCGTCTCTCGATTGGACATAGGCAATCTCTCGTGGCGAGAATAGCGCGACTCGAGGGTGCGAAGGTGCGCTTGCAGAGACAGTATGTCGGTGAATCCATGTTTAGTGGTGGATCCATACCTAGTGGCAGCGGCGGCGGCAATAACGCGCAAAGACTCGTTTGGCGCGAGATCGATACGGCGTTCGATAGCCGTATACTTACCGGTGCGGTAATTAACGTCGACTATATCGAACCGCGTCAGTTTTTGGAAAATGCAGCAGACATTGTAGTCGAGAACATGGAGAATGTGCTGCAGAGACACATCAGTGTAAAAGTGAACACTGTTTTCAACGGCGAATTTGTGTCCGGTGACAAGCGTGCCAATAAAAGTATTAATACGAGAAACTTTGAACTCTTTCGCACGTCCGATGTACGCGAGTGGTACGAGCGCCGCGTAATCGAGCCCACGCTAGCATCGCTAGAAGAGTTTCAGGAACGCGATAGCGGCTGGGCATTGTCGCGGATAATAGATTTGACAGTAAATATCAACAAGTATAATCCTATGCGCGCTGGATGCCATGTCAAATTACCGCAAAAAATTATGGTAAAAAGAGCGGTTGTTAATGTGCTATCAGCGGACAATGCGTGTTTCGCATGGTCAGTGGTAGCCGCTCTGTACCCCGCTGAAAGACATATGGAACGAGAATCCTCCTATCCGCATTACACCACAGTGCTGAATCTCCAAAACATTGAGGTTCCAGTGACTGTGAATCAAATTAAAAAGTTTGAACTTGCAAACGACATCTCCGTGAATGTGTACATCATCGAGAACGAGAACATCGTCCCGTTGCGTCTTTCGGAAAAAAAGAAGGACAGGCACGTCAATCTGCTGTACGTGGAAGACGAAAACAGCGTCGGGCATTTTGTTTTGATAAAAAATCTGTCTCGCCTCGTGAGCTCACAGCTGAGCAAAAAGAAATGTAAAAAATTTATATGCGATCGGTAAGTATTGTAACCGTTAAATTTTTTATTGTCCGTCGGATCGAAAAGGATCCGGGAAATAGGGCCGATGTAAGTGGCCGACGGCACACCTTCGGCGCGGAAAGCGGGAAATTCGCGTAAACACAAAAATATGTTTGTTTGGGCGCCAGGCGCGGGATCCGCGCCACTCTGAAATTTTTCAACTCGACAAATGACTTTTATAATTAGTAGATCATCCCGAAAATTTCCGCGACGGCGACAATCGACTCGCTCAGGTCGTCAGGGGGTAGAGGGGGGAGTTCGGACGGGAGAGAGAACGGAATTCGAGAGAGGCTATTTGAAATCGCTCAAATATAACCAACATTAAATATATTTAGACAATGATGAACAAAGATAGACAAAAAAATAATAGTAGAAACTTAAGTACGATGATAGGTTCCGAAAGAAACTTACGATTCGTTCGATATATTACAGGAGAGATCTCCGCTTGAATAACGCCGCAATACAGATAAACGAGGCCGAAATTTTATTCGAAAAAATACAATACGGCGCATGCACGGCCGAGACGCGGCGCGTTGTTATTGTTCCGCGCCTTTGAGACGACCCGACGCGGTGATATCGGACGACACGCGGGACCCGGAAATACATTCGCACGCCTACGTGTCGAATAATTATTAACGCACGAGACTTACTAAGGTCCGTGCGGCGTAATTAATTCCGATGGTTTTAGGCAATACAAAATTCCCGTAAACTCGAGTAGGTCCCGCGCGACGTTCTTCGAGATCGTTCCGCCGGTCGTCCCTCGCAATATTTCACAAATAATCCGAAGACGGCACGGATAAGAATATGCGCGAGAGAGAATACGCTATTTCGGATGCGTGACTCTAAATAGTTTTCTATTCTCCGATCTAGAAACTCTACCAGACGAGAACGATACAGTACGTACAAGACGATACGTTAATTTCTACACTAGCGTGACAAAATTCGCGGCGACTGTCGGCATATCCGCGGGCGAGAGAGAGCCTCTTTTAATATACGCGCGGGAGAGAGCACGCGGTCGGCCGGGCGCCGGGATAAATTCTACGCGGAACGAGACTCTAAATTAAACTCTCAAAATCACGAAATTACCGGTGACTCTAATAACCGGCCGCGGCCGTGACACGCTTCTCTCCCGAATACGGTACTCACAAAAAGAAAGAAGTTAGCGGCTTTACAATATGAGATAGGGCCGTTCGTCTCACCGGTATCGCCGGGTCCTCGAGTGCTTCGGCATCCGCGCAGGAACCTCTCCTCTCTCGCACGTCTCGCCGAACAGTGACGAGCAAGAGGCCTGCCGGGATCACGCCGATACTAAATTTGGCATTTTCCACCCGTGGCGCTCCTTATCCTGGCAGGGCCGCCGGGTACCCCGCGGGGCCCTGCGAATTTTCTTGATGTAAATTTTCCCTCGCCGTTCCTCTATGTTTCCGCTTTGGGTTCCGGTATTCCTCTTTATGGGCCGTCGGGAAGACTCCTACGAGGGCACCTCTTTGCGATTCCTCCCAAAAATCCGCCAGATCGATTGTTTGATCGATGGTGGGATTTTGGTGTATCCGGATCTGCGGGGCTCGAGGCAGGATGTCTCCCGCGCCTTTCGTTCCCGGGGCTCTCTCGCCTCTCGCGAGAGAGTGGCCATCCCCGTCTCGGGCCGGAATCTCTGCGGAAGAAGGAACATTTTACGGCGGTACCCAGGTTCTTAACGGGATGGGCAAGCCAGAATTTTGGTGCGAAAATAATATTTACCGGGCGTGATCCGGACTTGGTGGCTCCTGCTCGGTCCTCAATCGTCCTCTTCGTCCTCTCCGTCCTCTCACTCTTTCTCTCTATTGGTTTCCTCGGTTGAGACACGTACCCTATGCAAAATTGCTCGCCGAAAACGCCAAAAATCGCTCAAACAAAAATCATACAAAAAGTAATTCGCGAAACGGATGCGCGAAGCGCATCCTCCGACGCGGTAGAAAACGCAAAATGATTGTTCGGGTGCTCTCTCTCTCTCAAAGATTGGCGAGAGAGCAAAGGTTCCCGAATTTCCCGCCTTCCCGGCCGGGCCTTCGGCCCTTGTGACGGACAGTACAAAATGTCACGTCACAACTCCCCCTTCCCAGAGGAGGACCGGGGAGGTTTTACCAGGGACGAACGGTATTAGCCACCAATTTCCTTGCTAGGCAAATATACTTCTGGGCTCGGCGGCCCCGCTTCGGTCCCCTGGAATCAAACTCATCTCCCTCGCGACACAGCCGACACATAAATCGTGCGATACACCAATCGACTCTTAATCAAGCGCAAACAAAGCTAAGCCTGAAAACACGCAAAGACGACACACATGCTAGGGCCGCATAACCGTCAAGACGGTCAGGAACGGACGAGGTAGGTGTGTGAAATAAAAACGTAAATTAGAACCTGCAATCCTTCTATTCTACCGGTATGGGGGTTACATATTAGTTACCGGGAACGGAAAGAGAGGTCCTCCGGTACCTCGAGGACGGAACAAAAAAAACTGATATCCTCGGGGATACGGAACAAACAACAAATAAAACAAAAAGAACACACAAAAGAAAGAAAAGGAAAAATAAATTTAGGCGGGGTCCCGTTTGGACGGTCCTCGGCCCCGATGGTAAGCGCCCAGATCTCGGTATGCCGGGCCGCAGTCGGGACAGATCTGCACGTCGACGTCGCGCCGACCACACCCGTAACAATATCTGCCCTGTCGGGGTGCCGGGCAGGCGGTGTATCGATGACCCGTCGCCTGACAGTTCCAACAGCGCCGTTGGGGTGACCGGGGTCGCGGTTCGTCCGGTGGGGGTGTCCGCGGGCCGCGGCTGGTTGAGCGCGCGGCCGGGTCCTCCGTCTGTATTTCTTTATCGAAATGCCCCGGGCGGGGCATTCCAATCGGTGGGCCCAGGATGCGTCCGCGTCCCCGGGTTGCCTGACGCAGAGCGTCGAAGACGAGCGGAACGAGCGGGTCGGGATCCGTGGAGGTTCCCCGGTCGATGGTGTGACCGGGGGCCGCTCCGGCGATGGCGCGGGCTACGCTCTCCGTCTGCGTAGCGGCATCCTGGAGGGGGACCGGGTTGGTCTGCGTCCCGCGCTCCTGAGGGTCTGCTTCGACCCTGAATACATCCTCCAGGATGTCTCCTAAGTAGGGAGAGCCGCTGGTTTGAGTGGCCTGGTCCTTCATCGCTGGCGGCACCCAATGCGTGGAGCGGGGCCCTTCGTCCTCCTCCGGGCCGCTCAGTAGGGCACGGAACTCCGCCCAGAACGCTGGACTCGCCTCGTGGACGGAGCGGATGGTACCCGCATGGCGGGACCTGAAAGCCCGCCAGCGTTGGTCCATGTTGATGAGGCGGAATAACGGGATAACTTATCTAAAATTAGGAGGGCGATAGGCTTTAAGGTCTTTTACATGGACTTTACCTATAGGATTTCCCTCCGGATCTCTCAACTCATATACTACGGGGGATAGTACCTTACAGACCTGAAACGGACCATGGAATTTCGGTGCAAGTTTTGCGGCGATATTTTGAGCCGCGGAGGACAACACGTGTTGCCTCTTCATTACCCAGTCACCTACTTGGTAAACCACATTCCGTCGCCTCAAGTTATAGTATCGCGATTGGCGTTGATACGCCTGATCGAGATTTTCCGCTACCCAGTGATGCAGAGTTTGTAATTTTTGCATTCTTTCCGACCACTCGGCCGGCTTCCGCTCCTCAACTTCCGTCGCTTTCGGAGTTCGAGCGCGCAAGTACTCCTTCGGAACCAACTCGCGTCCTAAATTTAGGAGAGCCGGTGAGGCTCCAATGGACGTGTGAAACGCCGTGTTATACGCGAATCGGAAGTCGGATAAATGGACATCCCACTCACGATGATCTCTCTCGAGGAACGCGACTATCATAGTCTTTAACACGCGATTGCTTCGCTCAACGGGATTCGCTTGGGGATGATAAGGGGGTACTGTAGTGCACGTGATCCCGTGATCCTCTGCGAAAGCCCGTATCGTTTGGTTCGCGAATTCCGTTCCGTTATCTGAGAGGAAAAACTTTGGGGTGCCCCATAGCGAGACTACCTCCGCTAAAGCTTCACTAATTTTTCGACCGTTGGCTGCTCTCAACGCAAAGCATTCGACCCATTTGGTAAAGAGGTCTTGTACTACTAATACGTACGTGAATCCTGCTTTACTTTTGGGAAACGGTCCCATAATATCCGCTGCCACAACGGTCCATGGGCCTTCTATTACTCGATGCCCCATGAGACCGGGTGGGCTTGCCTGCTCTACTTTCGTTCGCTGGCACGTGTCGCACTGCCTAACATATTTTACAACGTCGCGGAACATAGACGGCCAGTAATACGAAACCGCTAATCTATGAAACGTTTTCTCCATTCCAAGGTGACCGGATTGCGGAACGTCGTGCGCTTCTCGAAGGGCTTCTCCGCGCAATTCGGTCGGCAAAACTAACTTCCACCTATCTAAGTCCTCGACGATGTCTGATACAATCGCTCGCGGACGATGATAGTACAGATGACCGTCTACGATACGCCAATCTGTAAAACGTTTCTGTCTGTCACGCACCTCCGCAAAGCGTTTACGATACCACGGATCTGCTATGTCGTCCGGGAGATTTGCGTCCGCGACCATGACAACGTTCGCCTCCGTATCTACTTCGTACATGCGGGACAATGCATCCGGAACGTGATGCAGCGCGCCTTTTCGATGGATGATCTCAAAATCATATTCTAGAAGTTCGAGGGCCCATCTCGCGAGTCGCCCCGTCGGATTTTTCAAGTTATGCAGCCACCTTAAGCTGCTATGGTCTGTGACGACTGTAAAACGATACCCTTCTAAATACGCGCGAAACTTTTTAATAGCCCACACTACGGCTAAACACTCCTGTTCGGTGACTGAATACCGTGTTTCCGGACCGGACAGCGCACGACTCGCGAATGCCACGACGCGTTCTTCGCCGTCGATCGTCTGAGTCAAGACGGCCCCTAAACCTACAGGAACTGGCGTCCGTCTGTAATACGAAAGGAACCTTAAAGTCGGGACACGACAAGGTGGGCGCGGTAACTAAGCGAGCGCGTATCTGCTCGAACGCGTCCTGCTGATCCGACTCCCAAGTCCACCGAGCATTCTTTTTCAGTAAGCGCGTCAAGGGTTCACTCATGGTAGCGAATTGTGGTAGGAACCGACGATACCACGATGACATTCCGAGAAAACGGCGTAACTGTTTTAAATTTCGTGGTTCGGGGTACTCTAAAATAGGACGCGTCTTCTCCGGGTCCACCGTCAGACCGTCTCGTTGCACGATGAAGCCGAGGTATCTTACTTGATATCTACAAAATTCACATTTCTCGGGATTGATAGTAAGTCCCGCTCCGGAGATTTTTTTAAAAACGCGATCTAGCCATTCGAGGTGCTCCTCAAAAGTCGGCGTAACTATGACGATGTCATCGAGATAGGCAAACGCGTGCGGTTCCATCTCGGGCCCTATGAGTCTATCAAGGAGGCGCTTGAAATGTAGCCGGAGCGCCCGGTCAATCCATACGGCATGCGCGTGAAGTGATACAACCCCTTTTCCCGGTACGCTAAACGCGGTGATCTCGCGACTTTCCTTGGCCAACGGAACTTGGAAATACGCTTGGCTCAAATCGAGTGTAGAGATATAGCGCGCGGCTCGTAATTTATCTAATATACCGTTCATGTTAGGGAGCGGGTATGCATCCTTCTTAGACACGTCGTTGACTTTACGAAAATCCAAACAAAACCGATATTTCCCGTTAGGTTTCTTGATCATTACTATGGGATTAGACCACTCGCTAAACGACGGTTCAATAATTCCGGTCTCTAACATTTTATCTACTTCTTCTCGAATAGCCTCTTGTACCTTAGGTGAAACAAGGTAGCACCGTTGCTTGATGGGCTAACTATCACCGACGTCGATCACGTGTTCGGTAAGCGTCGTGATTCCGGGTTCACTGTTCGTAGGGGTTATCCGTTCGCGAAGAAACGTCTCTAACTTTTCCGTTTGTTGCGGAGTGAGTGCCGGAAGTCCGCTAAAGGCTTGCGGTGCCTTGTCTTCAGAAATAAAACTACGACGCTTTGTAGGCTGATCCGCGAAAAACCAATCTGACCGAGAGAAATCCACGACGACTTCGAATTTGCAAAGAAAATCCATACCGAGAATACATGGAACCGTTAGATCGGACAGCAGGCAGGCAGTAATTGTCTGTGCGCGACCTTCTAATATAAACGGAATCTTGACCTCCCCGGGAGCTCGCGCTAATTGCCCGTTCGCGGTGCGAATGTGCGTGACGCGACTATAATCTATTGGCAACTGTAGTCTCTTAACAATCCGTATCCCTTCAGCTCCGATTATAGTGCGGTTAGATCCCGAGTCTACGAGCGCACGCAAAGGTTTTCCGCGTATTAGAACTCTAAGATATCGTACGGGTGGCGACTCAAAAGAATTTGACGTATATACAACGTGGGTCGAGAGGCTCGAACTTTCGCGAGTTTCCGATGTATGTTCGTCGTGGGCCGCTTTACGGCTTGACGGAGTCGCGGGGGCCCGCTTTACTGACTCCCGTCCCCGTTTCCCGAACACGTAGGACATGTTTTTACTGTCACGTTCGTCTGCCCGCATCGATAACAATATACGCGACGCGTCTCTTGACATTCCCGCGCGATATGCCCCGTCTGCTCGCAATTCCAACACTTGGGGCCCTGACGCGCAGGGGCGGACGTCGACGGAGTCGCTAACTCGATAGCGGGCTTAACCTTTGGTTTAGATGCGGGGTTCGCGGTGGGCGCGTTCTTGGGGGCCCTGCGCGGACGCCCGCCGATCTCAGTTTTACTCTTCGCCACCCCAGGTATCAAACCTACGGCGGCGACGGCTCTCGCGCCTTTCTTCGGCGACCGATACGCTAACTCTGGAAAAATGGATTGTTCCGGTGGCGGGGGAGCGCGATAGCGCAGCACCGCTGCGTAACTATTCTCGATGCGCGTCGCTAAATTCTCTAAGGACGTAAAGTCGTACACGTCTCGACGATGGACCGCAACCTGTAAACGCGGCAACATGTTACGATGCGCGTGATTCAATTGCTCCTCTAAGTGCCACGGCGGACTTAACCTTTCGAAAAGCGCGCGCAAACACGTCAAGTAATCGGCGACCGTCTCTCCCTCGCCCTGCGTACGTCGCATGATTTCGTCTCGCAACGCGAATTGGAAATCGGGGTTCCCGAATCGAGCACGCCACGCGGTCTCGAATTCTCGCCAAGTTCTCCAACGGTTTCGTTCGTTACGATACCAATAAAGCGCGATACCGGACAGGAAAAACGGAATGCACTTGAAAAGTTCTTCGTCCTCAACCGGAACTAAGGCACGGCCTTCCTCTATACGGGCTAAGAACGCCTCCGCGTCGCTGCCACGGGCGCCCGAGAATTTTAAGTTCCAGCGGCGCATCATTTGATATGCGTCGCCGGCGGACGAAGTACAGCGTGCTACGGGGCGTGAACCTCGGGGTACGGAGGGTAATTCGAGAACCGGCGGTCGTAAATAAATCGGCGCACGCGTTTGATTCCCGAAAACCGCATCCCCGAGTCCCGACTCGTGGTGGCTATCGGGGCGCATTGGCGAGGGAACCGAGGGGCCGGCGGCCGCGTCAGGGTCTCCCTGGGTCGGCGTCTTAGGCGGATCCCATCCTAACTGGGTGCAGACCTCGTATCTGTTCAGCCGGGCCCTCAAAGTCGCAAGGTTGCCCTCACTATTCTGTCCGCGCTTCTCTAATTCGTCGCGTAATTGCTCGACGGTGAGGTTAAAAATCCACCCGCCTCCGCAGTCTTCTTCCGAACTCATGATCGCAAAAAAAATTTTAAACGCGGGTACTAAGGGTCTACAGGCACGTTCCCCTTGACGAGCTCCCCTCAAGAGAGATCCTACCCCGCAGGTCGTGTACTCCCGTAACCGATACTTAAGTAAAACTTCGCTAAAGAGTCCCGGTATTTAGCAAAACTCAGAAAAACAAAAAAAAGAACGGTATGATGATCGGAGTGTAAACCGAAAGTAGCCCTGAACAAAGTCAACGCGAGAGAAAAGAAAAAATATTTTCAATGTTCGTGCGGTAGAATATTTATCCTTAACTCGCGACGTTCGCTCACAACACACGCGAAATTCCACGGTACGTTTCCTCAAAGCACATCATACAAGGGAAAGCAAATATAATACAAACATATAAATCAAAATACCTGAAAGAAATGGATTAGCAACACACAAAATCAAAACAAGCAATATCAATAGTCAGCGAAATATATGCTACAGTTAATCCTTGTTCCTTTGTTAATTCGAACAGTCTGAAGGATTTCGTGCCCACAGAAATATACAAAAGAAAACAAACATTTAAGTCACGCTCCAAAAAAAAAGAATTTTCAATAATAGCGTATTAATCGCATAGGATATATTAGCGGCACGTCGCTTAAGGCTTCTCAGGCAAGCGCAAGATCGCAGAGTTTTATACCAACAAAATGCTAGAAATCATATACGCAATAAATGGTCATTGCAGTTTAAGCGCAAGCAAAGCAGTAGCATATAATTCGCACGCAATTTCAATAATTATTTTACGCCCGATATAAGCGTCTCACAGTACTCAACGCAGAAGTACTAGAGGTCTCGCAAGGGAAATCTCCAGAAAAATGCTGGGATTTCCGACAAATGTTTCAATTCGTCAAATGTAAATTTTTGGCGAATAATAATTTTGCCTAACGGAGGTTCGAAATAAAGACAAAGTTTATTCATAGAAATTAAAAAAAAAATACGCAAAAAGAATTAATAATAATGATAAACAAAAACTTTATAGACTTCTCAAAATATAAATTAATATTTTTAAATATACATGTTTCCGAGCTTAAAATTCAAGTGACAGAAAAAAATGACTGACACTGAAAAATCTATGTCCCCAAAAAAAGAAATACAAAAAAAATTATTCTTCAAATATAATTTCTCTCAAAAGCGTTAACTGTAAAGAAAGGAAAGTTCAAACAGATATAACTCGGAAAACATAAATATTCGCGGACACAATTTTTAACCAAAAATATAAAAGTCCAAAAAAAAAATAATTATCACGAAAATAATTATCACACAAAAAAAATATCTTGTTATATAAATCGCAAGGAAAAATTTTGCTTCCTTCTAGAAATCCATATATAATATACACTTCCAAAAATATATAGAGTTCATATATCAAAATCGCATAATATTAATGTCACATAAAAGCAAAAAAAATTTTCATCTCAAATATATATCGAAAAATAGCCAATCTCGAAACCGAACGTCCCGTAATAATAAAATTGTTATTTCGTGGGCCCCACGTTGGGCGCCAATTTGTAACCGTTAAATTTTTTATTGTCCGTCGGATCGAAAAGGATCCGGGAAATAGGGCCGATGTAAGTGGCCGACGGCACACCTTCGGCGCGGAAAGCGGGAAATTCGCGTAAACACAAAAATATGTTTGTTTGGGCGCCAGGCGCGGGATCCGCGCCACTCTGAAATTTTTCAACTCGACAAATGACTTTTATAATTAGTAGATCATCCCGAAAATTTCCGCGACGGCGACAATCGACTCGCTCAGGTCGTCAGGGGGTAGAGGGGGGAGTTCGGACGGGAGAGAGAACGGAATTCGAAAGAGGCTATTTGAAATCGCTCAAATATAACCAACATTAAATATATTTAGACAATGATGAACAAAGATAGACAAAAAAATAATAGTAGAAACTTGAGTACGATGATAGGTTCCGAAAGAAACTTACGATTCGTTCGATATATTACGGAGAGATCTCCGCTTGAATAACGCCGCAATACAGATAAACGAGGCCGAAATTTTATTCGAAAAAATACAATACGGCGCATGCACGGCCGAGACGCGGCGCGTTGTTATTGTTCCGCGCCTTTGAGACGACCCGACGCGGTGATATCGGACGACACGCGGGACCCGGAAATACATTCGCACGCCTACGTGTCGAATAATTATTAACGCACGAGACTTACTAAGGTCCGTGCGGCGTAATTAATTCCGATGGTTTTAGGCAATACAAAATTCCCGTAAACTCGAGTAGGTCCCGCGCGACGTTCTTCGAGATCGTTCCGCCGGTCGTCCCTCGCAATATTTCACAAATAATCCGAAGACGGCACGGATAAGAATATGCGCGAGAGAGAATACGCTATTTCGGATGCGTGACTCTAAATAGTTTTCTATTCTCCGATCTAGAAACTCTACCAGACGAGAACGATACAGTACGTACAAGACGATACGTTAATTTCTACACTAGCGTGACAAAATTCGCGGCGACTGTCGGCATATCCGCGGGCGAGAGAGAGCCTCTTTTAATATACGCGCGGGAGAGAGCACGCGGTCGGCCGGGCGCCGGGATAAATTCTACGCGGAACGAGACTCTAAATTAAACTCTCAAAATCACGAAATTACCGGTGACTCTAATAACCGGCCGCGGCCGTGACACGCTTCTCTCCCGAATACGGTACTCACAAAAAGAAAGAAGTTAGCGGCTTTACAATATGAGATAGGGCCGTTCGTCTCACCGGTATCGCCGGGTCCTCGAGTGCTTCGGCATCCGCGCAGGAACCTCTCCTCTCTCGCACGTCTCGCCGAACAGTGACGAGCAAGAGGCCTGCCGGGATCACGCCGATACTAAATTTGGCATTTTCCACCCGTGGCGCTCCTTATCCTGGCAGGGCCGCCGGGTACCCCGCGGGGCCCTGCGAATTTTCTTGATGTAAATTTTCCCTCGCCGTTCCTCTATGTTTCCGCTTTGGGTTCCGGTATTCCTCTTTATGGGCCGTCGGGAAGACTCCTACGAGGGCACCTCTTTGCGATTCCTCCCAAAAATCCGCCAGATCGATTGTTTGATCGATGGTGGGATTTTGGTGTATCCGGATCTGCGGGGCTCGAGGCAGGATGTCTCCCGCGCCTTTCGTTCCCGGGGCTCTCTCGCCTCTCGCGAGAGAGTGGCCATCCCCGTCTCGGGCCGGAATCTCTGCGGAAGAAGGAACATTTTACGGCGGTACCCAGGTTCTTAACGGGATGGGCAAGCCAGAATTTTGGTGCGAAAATAATATTTACCGGGCGTGATCCGGACTTGGTGGCTCCTGCTCGGTCCTCAATCGTCCCTCTTCGGCCTCTCCGTCCTCTCACTCTTTCTCTCTATTGGTTTCCTCGGTTGAGACACGTACCCTATGCAAAATTGCTCGCCGAAAACGCCAAAAATCGCTCAAACAAAAATCATACAAAAAGTAATTCGCGAAACGGATGCGCGAAGCGCATCCTCCGACGCGGTAGAAAACGCAAAATGATTGTTCGGGTGCTCTCTCTCTCTCAAAGATTGGCGAGAGAGCAAAGGTTCCCGAATTTCCCGCCTTCCCGGCCGGGCCTTCGGCCCTTGTGACGGACAGTACAAAATGTCACGTCACAGTATATATATATTTATTACACGTAAATTATATTTTAATTAAATTTTCATTAAATTTTTTATTTTTTACAGATGCCTACATTATTTCGGAGCGGTGGATAAATTGCAAGCGCATACGGAAGATTGCGGGAAATTGAACGACTGTGCTATTCGGTTGCCGAGCGACAAGGACAAGTGGCTCAGCTTCGACAACTACACGAGGAAGGAGCGGCTGCCGTTTGTAGTGTACGCCGATCTCGAGTGTGTTTTGGCAAAGACCGAAGATGCCAAAAATTATCAACACCATCAAGTGTTCAGCATCGCGTACTATGTACAGTGTTCGTATGACAGTTTGTTGTCCGCGTACAATTCCCGCCGTAGTGTCGATTGCGTCGCATGGTTCGCCGAACAGCTTAAAAATTTAGCAATCCGCGTAAAAAATATTTTAACGACCAATGTCCCCATGGTAAATTTAACGCCTGACGAGTGGTTAAAATTTCGCACCGCGACGCATTGTCACATTTGTGAAAAACCGTTTGACGAAGACGATACACGCGTCCGCGATCATTACCACCTCACCGGGCGGTACAGGGGTCCTGCGCATTCAAATTGTAACTTAAATTACAAAGAATCATTTTGTATCCCTATAGTCTTTCACAATCTGTCCGGCTACGACGCACATTTTATTATCGAGGACATAGCCACAGCGTTCGAAGGGGAAATCGAATTACTGCCGATAACAAAGGAAAAATATATATCATTCTCGAAAACTGTTAGATTGACACAAGACAAAAATGCAAAAAATTATATCAAATTACGCTTTATCGATTCGTATAAGTTTCTCAGTGCTAGTCTCGACAAATTAGCGTCATTTTTGGATAAAGATAAACTAAAAATTTTACATTCGGAATATCAAAATTTAACTAGTGAAAAATTCAATTTATTGACACGAAAGGGTGTCTTTCCATACGAATACATAGACTGCGTGGACAGATTACAAGACACACGTTTACCGCCGCGCGACTCATTTTACAGTTCCTTAACCGGCGACACAGTATCCGAGAGTGATTACGCGCACGCCGAGACCGTCTGGAGCCGATTTTCCTTTCGAACGCTAGGCGAATATAGCGATTTATATTTAAAAATTGATGTCTTGTTATTGGCCGATATATTTGAGAATTTTCGCGATAGTTGTATAAAAAGTTACGGACTCGATCCCGCGTATTATTATACTCTCCCCGGATATACATGGGACGCCATGTTAAAACATACGAATATAAAATTTGAATTATTAACAGACATTGACATGGTTATGTTTGTCGAACGAGGTATACGCGGTGGCCTTAGTCAATGTTCAGGCCGATACGCACAGGCTAATAACAAGTACATGCAATCGTACGACCCATCGAAACCCTCATCGTACCTCATGTATTTCGATGTAAATAATTTGTACGGATGGGCAATGTGTCAACCATTGCCATATGCTGATTTTCGGTGGGTCGACGATATATCGAATTTTGACGTATCATCTATCGCGTTCGATTCACCTATAGGCTATGTTCTCGAAGTAGATTTAGAGTATCCGCAGCATCTTCATGACGCGCACATTGACCTACCGTTTTGCCCGACGCGCGATAAGCCGCCCGGCAAGCGGGAATATAAACTCCTAGCAACGCTTTACGATAAGAAGCGCTACGTAATACACTATCGTAATCTGCAGCAGTGCACGCGCCACGGGCTACGCATAACAAAAATATATCGCATACTACAATTCACGCAGTCAGCGTGGCTTCAAAGATACATCGAACTTAACACACAGTTTAGAACACGAGCGAAAAACGATTTTGAAAAAAATTTATATAAATTGATGAATAACGCGGTATTCGGCAAGACGATGGAAAATGTGCGCAATCATATGGATGTAAAATTATTAACAAATGGGACGGACGGTACGGTGCGAGGCAATGATCGCTAAACCAAATTTTCATAGTACAAGCATATTTTCGGAAAAATTAGTTGCCATAGAATTACGCAAACTCGAAGTTGAATTCTACAAACCAATCTACGTCGGCATGTGCATACTCGACGTATCAAAAGTATGTCTTTATGAATTTCACCACGAATACATGTCACCGCTCTATCGTGAAATTGTAGAGTAATGTACACCGACACGGATAGTTTAATATATCAAATTAAATGTCAGGATGTCTATGAAATTTGAAACGCGACATCGCTCGATTCGATACCAGCGATTACGCCGCGAATAATGCGTACGGTATACGCTCGCGAATAAAAAGGTGCCGGGTCTGATGAAAGATGAGAATAACGGCGCGATAATGACCGAATTCGTCGGGCTAGAGGCAAAAATGTATGCTTTTGCGGGTGGATGGTAAAAAGGACACTAAAAGGCAAAGGGTTCAAAAGTAACGTCGTAGCGCGTAGTATAACATTCGACGATCTAATGACGAGATTGAAATGACGCGTCAACAGTCATGTATACGATCGAAATTGGAAACGTGTATCCCAGCGAGACGAATTGCTCTAGTCCCTACGACGACAAGCGGTAGTCCGTAC
>NW_028190736.1:0-12898 GCF_048542155.1 Nylanderia fulva | reverse complement strand
CCCCCCCTTTCTTTTCGTCCATCTCTCACTTCTCCTTATCTCCTGCTCTATCCTTCCCTTTTCTTTCTATCAAACCACTTTACCTTTTCCCTCCCAATAAACCATAAGTATCCTTCCATTCCCGCCTTTATCTCCTCTTTCCCCTTTATTTTCCTTCCTTTTAAATAATTTCCAACCTTCCTCCGTTCTGCCTATCGCCTCTTGTACATTAGCCTCCCCTCCTTTTCTTTAAAATAGCTTATATTCCCCCCTTTATTTCTAATCCTTACCTCTCCTCCTTTTTCCATCCCTAAACTTTTCCTCACTCTTTCTCTTTCCTCACCTCCTGCCACCACCCTTCATTTTCCTTCCCCAACTCTTTTTCTCTTATCAATTCACTCTATTTCCTATTTTTTCCAAAGCTCTCTTCAATCCCCTCTCCACCCCTTCCCACTCTATTCCTCTTATTCTTCCCACCCCTTTGTCCATCTCCCTTTTTCTTATTCCTTTTCCCCCCCCCTTTTTTCCCTTTTTTCCCACCCCTCTTTCTTTTAGCGTACAATCAATGGTGATGGTCCGATCTAGTTTCTCCCCTCCATTCTCTTTATCCTTTCCTTTACTCTACCCTTTCCCCACCACGTAATCTTTACCGTTTCCCTTTCCTCTCCTGTATATTTTGTATCCCTCCTACCCTTTATCCCTCCTTTAAAAAATTCCCATCCCCCCTTTCAATACTTATCAACTTTTCCCCTTTCCCTCTTTAATTTTCCTTGCCCTTGATCTTCTTTCTTCTTCCTCCCCTCCATAACACCCCCCTTTCTACCTGCCCTTTGCGTTGAAATCCCCTCCAACAACCCGTCCATTTTTTCTTCTTTTCTTTCCATCCTTTCCTTCATTTCCCCCCAATTTTCCCTTTTCCCATGTCCCGTTGATGTATAAGCCATTACCTCCATTCTTTCCCACTTCTAAACCGCCATAAGTATCCTCGCCTTTTCTCCATTCTGATACTTTTATCTTCCCCCCTCCTCCCTTACTCCCATGATCATTCCCCATCGGTCCTTTTCCCTTTTTTCTTTTTTCTTTGCTGCTTGCTTCTCCCATCTATATCCTTTCGGTAACCTCTTTTAATCGCCTCCACCCCCTTTTTTATCCAGTTTCCATCATCACCAAAACCCCCTCCCAATCTTCTATTTTCCCTTTCCCGAACTTTTCTTCCTTATTCTTCAGCCTGCCACATCCAAAAAACCATCTTCCATCTTCTTTAAATCCCTCTTTTCTTTCTTCATGTTCCTTTCCTTCCTTCCTCCGTCCCCTTCTCCTTTCCCCCTTTCTCTTCTTAATATTGGTTCCCCTCACTCCTTTCCCCCTTTCTTCTCTTCTCCCTTTTTTATCCCTTTTTTCCTCCATTCCTGTCTTCATACCCCCTTTTCCCCCCTCATTTTTTCTAAAACTTCTCTAATTTCCCTTTCCAATTTTTTAAACACACCTTCCTCCTTTCCATTTCCACCATACATCATGATTTTTTTCCTTCATTTGCTGTCCTACATTGTTCCTTTTCCCCCTTTCTATCTCCGCGATCTCAATTAGTCTCCATTTTATTTTCTCTTCCATGTTAAATCATTTCTTCTCACCCTCTTTCCTCTTAATTCTTCTCTCTTCCATTACCTGTCTTTCTGTTCTCCACTTCCTAATTTTATACCACCATTTCACCTTCCTTCCCTCCTTCCTTTCAAAAATCCTTATCCATTCTATCTCTGCTTTTGCTCCTATCTCTCATTAATTTCTCTAATCTTCCTTTACACCTTCCTTCCCTTTCCATTTTTTATTACTATGTTGTTTCTTCCCCTTCTCTTTCCTTCCATTCTAATTTCTTTCCTATGTCCTTCACTTTTCCTATTAATTGTCTCGTTTATCCCCTTACTCCTCCTTCGCCCCACCCTCTCTTTCTCTTACCTCCTTTTTCCTCTTCCCTACTACTCGCTTCCAAACTCTATCACTCTCTTCTACAGATCTCTATCTTCTTTTCTCAATTCTCTTCTTTCTTCATCTCCTTCCCCCTCCTTTTTCCAATTTCTATCTTGATTTTTCTCATTCCTCGCCTAACTTCTCTGGTATTTCTCCCCATCATCTCCATCTTCTCCTTAACTCCTCCTTTTCTAATCCCCTATCTCTCTATTCAGCCTTTCTGTCTTCTGATCCTTTTAGGCTTCTTTCCTTTTCTTCTTATCCTCCTCTCCCCTTCTTCTGCTTTTCCTTTCAAAAAAAATCCTCTATTACATCCATATTGCTCCGCCTCTCCATTCCCTAACTCCTCTATCTTCTCACGGCCTCCCTGCCTTCTTTTTTTTTTATTTCTCCTCATCTCCTTTTTTCCCCCTTCCTCTAACATCCTATCTCTATTGATCTCTATCCCATATCTCTAATATTCTCTTTCATTAATCATTTCCCTCTTATCTCTTCTTTCGTCGATTAAACCTACTCTATGTGCTCCAAAATCGCTCCAACTCGATAGTGAATTCCCTAGTGAATACCTTATCTGTTTCTTACTGCACCTACTCCCTACACAGACTCTGCATCTACTCTATTTCTTCCACGTGTCTACGTGTCCCAAGTTGTCTCACCTTTTCCTACGTTCTCGTTTTCTAACTCCTTACCCCTTTATCTCTCCATCCCTTTTCAATCTCTCCTCCTCTTTTTCTACACCTCTCACCTCGTATTCCTAGTCACCTCACCCCGTTTTCTCACATTTCCCACAAATACGGCACGCTTTCACACACCTGTCTCACTCTCTTACCGGAACCGGAAAAAGCCTTAAACAAAATTTAATATATATATATATTATTATATATATCAAATATATAGAAATATGTCATTATTTAAAAAAAAATTAATGATATTAAAATTATATTATGACATTAAAATAGAAAATGCAATATAATGGTGATTAAATGATAGTCACTATCATATAAATAAAAAAGATATTAATTAAAAAAAGAGATTTTTCTCTTAATAAAAGATAAAAAAATACAAAATTTCAACAAATTTATTCTTACAGATTCAAAAATTAGTATATGTAGTCAAGTTGTGTGTAATGTTGTTATACAGGTATTAATAATAATTACTACAGATACTAATAAGAGAGCTTGAGTGAGCAGAGTGATGATGGATACTTTATTTTAGGTTGATGAATTTATACAAGATGACTTTTAAGATCTATCATAAGAATTACTCTTCGCTTTTATGTTTGGTGCACCCCCCTTACTTATTTTCCTACTTCTGTAGTCTATCTACTGTCACGCTCTCTCTTTTACTTTTTATGTTTCTTTTCGATTTCTCCCACTTTCTTGTGCTTCTTTGCCCTGTTTCTTTCTCCCCAACTCCACCCCCCGATTATCTTTTTCATGTAACCACCTCTACCGCCTCCCTGCGCTTAAGTCCCTTAGTCTGTTATGGTCTCTTTACCACCTCCTTTTGGTTTCCTCCTCCTTCTTTCCCCCATCTTTCCTAGCTTTTGGGATCTTTTACCCACCTAAGCTCTTATGCTCCCCCTTTATGCGCCCCTTCAATTTTAGGATTCCGTCCTCATCGTATGGCACTCTCCCCCTCCATCCGCTTTACCCCTTTCATTGTCTTCTTTTTTCTTCTCACGTTTTTATTTTTTCCTCTCTTGTTCGTCTCCTCCCCTCATAGTCCAGCCGTCTTCTTGCGCCCTCCCACCTCAGTGTTCTTCACCTATCCCTTTTTTCTGGTTGTTCTTTCTCGCTTAGTCATACTTTCCACCATTTGTTTCTCTCTCCTCCCCCCCTCCTCCGATCATACTACCGCCCTCTCTTTCCTACTCCCTACTTCCCATCTCCCACACTTCTCTGTTGTTGTGTATTATGGAATACTTTCTTTTCGGTGCAATTTCTTCACCAAGAGGACTTTTTAAGATCTATCATAGAAACTACTGCGATCAGAACATCAACAGAGAGTTCTGGCGAATATGTTGTTTTTGATCTTTGTTCGATCGTGAACAACTTTGACTACGTGAGTAATATTTGGTGACTGTCGTTATCATAGGACATTCGCACGAGTTTCAAAAGAGAGAGCATATTATTAATTTTTTCTTTAATTTTTTAAATTGCATTTTTTTATTTGTTATTTTAAATTTTTTATATAAAATATACAAATTAAATTCCAGTGTTTATTCCAAAAAGAGAGCAAATGCTTAAGTTTTTTTACTTTATTAATTACATTTCTTTTTTTATTTTGCCATGCATTAATCATACATCAAATACATCGGATTTACGACATGTCTTGTTGTCTTCCTTTATTAGACTTTGCTGCCCTCATCTTGAGTTCACTCTATCCGGACGGTAACCTCGGCTAAGACGTTGGTGCACTTCGTTCAAGAAATTGATCGGGCAAAGTTTCGCGAATATATATGACTATGGTAGCGAGGGAAAATCTGCTGATGTTACAATTCAGGTGGAACCTCGGAATTACGATATTATAGCACATAGCAGGGATACCAATGCTTTGTGCTACTCCAAAAACGACTGTGATGCGTTGATCCCGTAGTAAGTAACGAAAAAACTAGATATTAAATAAATGAAAATTATACAGAAACGTCCCAAAAGGTCAGACCCTTAGATAAAAATCTTGCAAAATATCTTCATCATTGCATAGATGAGTGCTGAATAAATTCATTCCATTCTTAAGACGCCAATCTAATGACAAGTTTCATTGGTTTTAGGGTCACATTTGAAAATTTGATTATAAAGTAATTACAATGTAGTTTAATTTGTAAAACAAGGGATGATCAAAAATGTTATACGTATTTGTATGATATCAGTACAAACTAAATTATTTATCGCAATTGAAAAATTTTATTCGTAACTTCCTTATTTGTTATGTTGAGATCTCTTGAATTAGTGAAGGTTTTTCGCATTCTTCAATCACATTATCGTAAAATTTATTATTGTGCATGGTTAGATTTCTTGAATTATGAAGGTTTTTTCCGCATTCTTCCACATTTATCGTACACTTATTATTTGTTCATGATGAGATCTATGAATAGTGAAGGTTTTTTCGCAATTCTTCTTTACATATGGACTCTTTTTCAATTAGTATTCATTTTTAGATTTGTTTAGAATTGTAATTATGGAAGCCTTTCACAGAAAGTAACTGTCACGCTTGTAATTAAGAACATATTTTCTCAAAAATAAATTAATTATAGTGTTTTGAAACGTTCTCGAGGTAAGCTAACAAAGGAATATGTCTTAAAATATAGAGGTCCATTTAAAAAATTTAAAGGTTGGACCCTTTCTGACCGTAATCATGAACCGTCACCCAAATTTTTTTTTAAACTCTACAACTTTTGTCTGAAACTTTTTCTGTAAAACGTATATTTTCGAGATTTTACGATCTTTTGGACACCCGGTATACAAGGCGTCAATTTTAATCGGCTGATCCTCAAAAACTTTTTTATGTGATTGCATAAACAAAAGTTCTAATACAAAAAATTATGTTATTGAAGGCAGAGAATGGCTCTGCAGACTTTTTTCTAAAAAAGCATTTTCAAGATCATTTGTTTTTTTTAAATAAAAAAAATATATATCTATAATATATATGGGTATATAAATCGATTCCTAAGCAATTTGGCAATAAAAAAGTTATAAGAATACAAAAAATGATAAAAAATGTAGGTTTCGAAATTTTCAATGTAAGTATGATTATACGAGGAAATATATATTTCGTTAACGTATTTATTTTTGATAATCTATTTTAACCCTTTTATTGCACAATCCCAATCACTTTGGAATATGTACAATAAAAATAAAAAAAGTGGTTGGGAGTGAGTGATTTTAAATTAGACCGACTTGTACAGGGGAGATTTGATTGGCATTTTAACATTGTAGATACTATTTAAATCAAGCTCGTCACGAAAAACCGAAAAAATAGTTTTTAAACAAAGTGGCGCCCCATAACACGCCAAATACTTCTTCAAGATTCGAAGAAGAAGAGAATGGTCCCGTATGTTACCCAACTTAATTGGACTGTATGAAATACGTTTCCCACTTGTAAACCATGGACTTGTATCGGGCCAAAGGATGCCGCGGGAAAACAACTTGGGTACGAAAAGACTTCTCAAGATCCTAAGGGAGGAATCAAATAATATTACATATCCAAAGTGATAAAATTAATAGCGGAAAAAGATAGATAAATATATAGTGATTTGAATCTTAGTGATTAAATGATTGATTAAATAATTGAAGTATATATATTTAATTTAGAGATATATAAGTAAATAGATATATATGATATAATGTATATAGTATGTATTAATAGATAATACTATTCATTTCTGCCTTTACTAAAGTACTAGTAGGGGAGACCGGGACAAAAAGTAACACAGTATTTACACCACAAGATATTTTAAAATAAATTGTGATTTGGAGCAGTACGATATCTGATCTTTTTTTGTATAAGTAGATAAATTTATTTAGAGTTGAAAAGTTAATAAAAACTGCTCTGTAATTTTAATTATAATTATTTAATTGCTCAAAAAGAAAATTTAAGTGTTTGAAGAAGATAATACAAATGGGAATTGATTTATTTTGTTTATTTTTCTAAATAAAAATTATGTAATATTTAATAAAATTAAAATATTTTGTATTTTGTGTATTTACCGTAAAAATATACGTATTAAAATTGTTACTTATTCTGTTCTTGTTTTTAAGATTGTTTCCAAACATGATTTTTAGTTGAAAAATCAACTTAAAAGAGCTATATTTAAAATGAAATTTTTTTATATAAAGTTTTTATTTTATATTTAAAACAATATTGAGTATCCATGTTTAATATATAAAAAATAAAAAAAAATTAAATATGTACAATTATAAGTTCTTTTGTTACTTTTAATATCAAAATATATACATATATGATAAACGGTTGTATAATACTGCTCATGTGTTTTTTCTAATTTTAATATTAAATTCTATTAAGTACTTATGTTTAATTTCCATATTTCCCTAATTACGTTCTTTAAAATCTTCATGAAATACGCATCCCAAATATTATTAAGATATACACAAATAAAAGTGTCATTTGCCATTTAAAAAACTAGGGATCTTATCTTATGTCGTTGTTATTTTAATCGAATATCGTATCATGATCTTTAGTATTTTAGGCGTGTTTTCGAAAGAAAATTGACTCATTTTAGCTGGTAGAACTTTTTAATATAACCGACAACAAGACAAGTATAAATTTTGTTGCAAAGTGTATTATCTTGGTACTACAACGTGTTCAGCGTTTCACCATGAATGTCAAAAGAGAAAGGCCTATAGCAGAGAATTAAACGAAACGCTTAAGTTGTCGTAGTAGTAGGACGTAAAGTAAGGAATAGAAAGAATAATAACGGAATTATATATTTTATTTTAGGCACAGAAAAAAATACATAAATACGGCATTTTCATTTTCTGTGCTTTACTTGCGTCTGCGGACGACGACAGCCGTTAAACGATTTACGTTTAGTTTCTCTGCTACAGAACGAAGAGAGCAGGAAACATTTGGAGCATATATAAAACGTTGCACTTGATTGCCAGCGACAAAGTAGGTATTTGCAACCAGCGAAATTCTTTCAAACAGTTAATGTTGGTGGTTTCTGAGATTTTTGTACCTCTATATTCCATGGTGAAATGTATATTGATATCATTAATAACGCGATATTAAGCTTACATAAGTCAATTTTTCATGCTATTCACGATGGAAAAAATTACCATAATAGTATCATTCTAAGAACATTCTAATGACATGTAAAGTTTTAGTTACGGCAGTCGTGTCCTCTAGTTCTCGTGTGCCTTTTCGGATATTACGCACTCTTCCTCGATACTCCGAAAAATTTCTCCGTTACGTTTAGGGTCTATTGAATCATTTATCGAATGCGATGAGATTGAGATTTAGGGAATTATGTATTTAGTGTCGTTTGTTGGATCCTGGATGTTGGCCGACAGAGTGTGAACATTGTTAAACTAACAATAAGCGCACACTTGAAAAGAAGATCTTGGATGGTGGAATTGGTCTGAACACCAAGGAATTCAATGTCATATTGCCATACGGTGAGTGTTGAGAATTATAAAAATAAGGATTAAAATTTTCATCTATTTGATTAGTTGATAATTAAATTTTTTGATTGTTAGAAAAAAAAAAATGATTCTTACGTCACAATAAGTTGATTTTGGTCTCCCACCCAAGTAGCAAATTGGACGACGTCATTAAAATTAAAATGGCGTCATTATGAGTCTAATTGAGTCATTTCGACGTCAAAGTGATATGTTATTAATGCTATCTGGGTTCTGTTCAGTTACATTTATAAACGTTTTTTAGTTTTAAAAAATTTGTAAAATTATACCTTGGCATTAACTATTTCAACAATAGCATTTTATTCTTTTTTGTTTGCTTTTTTAAATCGATTTCAATTTTATGTTAATTATATTGCGTTGTTTATGTATTTATTTAGTAACTTTTAAAAAAATAGCAATTAAATTTTTTTCTTTTTATTTTTAAAAATAAACTATATTTATTGTAAACATATTACAATAAATACAATAATTAATTTTTATAAAATATTTAGTAAAACTGAAATTAAGGAAAAATTTAAGAGATCATAAGAACAGATTCTTTAAAAAAACGGCTTCTAAGATAATTTCTATCACGCCTCATATTATATGCTAAGAACCATCCCTGCAGTTTTATATGCAAACTACATAATTATATATTCTCCTTAGATCTATAATGTCGATTTTATTATTTCAAAATATTTAGAATTATTTACTTATATTATTTATATAATATCTTTTTATAATTATTATAATTATTGGTTTGTTTTATATTGAATGCAGAAAATGTTATCATATTTCGAAAATAAACATAACTACATGTAGTTTGTCGCAACAATTTATTTCATTTTATTGATTTTTTTGCTCATTTTTCTTCAGCAGAGGATGATAAGAAGAGCGGGTTATCCCCGTGGAAGTTTACGTTATTAATGACAGGAGGACGGCTATTGACTACGGTCCATCTTATCAGGTGGAAGGGCTCTTACATGTACTATTGCAAACCCGGGTATTTATGCCCCCCAGCCCTGGTATCTGGGTTGCTCTTGGCAAAGCAAGCACTTCGTACGTACGATCTTCCAAACGTCTTCCGTAAACAAGCTTCCTTTTATTGACTTCTTCCTTTTTTTTGAAAATCTAAAAAAAAAATTTTTTAAATATAAAAAATAAAAAAAAAAATTTTATACATTTAATTGATAACGTTTTTTGTTAGTGCAATTTTTTTAAATTTTTTTATTTTTAAAAAAAAAATTAAAAAATTTTCAAAAAATTTTAAAATTTTTATCATTAAAAAATTTTTTTTTAATGGATGTTTTTTTTAAAATTATAAAGTGGAATTTAAAAACAAAATTTTAGTAAAAAAAGGGGATTAAAATAATTTTAAATTTTTTTTAAATTTTTTTTTGAAAATTTTTTTTTAAAATTAAATTCCCTTTTTTTTATTTACTAATAAACGGTTTTTAATAATTCTTGTTTTTTTTAAATTTTAGTCGGGAAAAAAAATTTTAAAATTTTTTTTTTTGATTTTCTAAATAAATTGTTAAATTTTGAATTATAAAAGAAAAAAAAAATTTAAAGAATTTTTTAAAAAATTCTTTTTAAAAAATAACAAAAAAAAAAAAATAAAAAATAAATTTTTTTTTTTTTTTTTGGGGGGGGTTTTTTTTTTTAAAAAAATTTTTATTTAAAATTTTTTGGGGTTTAAAAAAATTTTTAAAATTTAAAGGTAAACAAAAAATTAAATCCCAAAAGGGGGTTTTTTTTTTGGGGGGGCAGGGGGTTTAAATAAATTCCGAGAGATTTTTAATTTTAATTATAGGTGCCAAAAAATTTGGTCTTTGGCCAGGTAAATTCCCGAAAAAAAGGATTTTTTTGGGGTAAGATTATTCGGAAAAATTTTTTTTCTTTTAATTTAAAAATTTTTTTTTAAAAAAAATTTTTTTTTTTAATTTTTTTTATTTCCGGGTTTGAAAATTTTAAAAAATTATTTTTTGCAAAAAAAAAAAAAATATTTTTAAAAAATTTTAAAAAATTTTTCAATTATTTTAAAAATTTAAAATTAAAAATTTAAAATTTTTTTATATTTAAAAAAATTTTAAAAAAAATGTATTTCGGGAAAAAAAATTTCAAAAAAAAAATTTTAAAAAAAGAAAATTTTTTAATCCCCTTTTTTTTAGATAAAAAAATTGTTTTGTTAAAATTTTTTCTTTTAAAAAATTTTAAAATCTCTTAAAAAAAAAAAATTAAAAAAAAATTTAAAAATTTTTGTTTAAAATTAAAAAACAAAAAGTTAAAAACCCAAAAATTTTTTTTGAAATTATTTTAAAAAAAAATTATTAGATAATTTTGGGTTTAAAAAAAAATTTTTAATTTAAGTTTCCCCCTAATTTTTGTTTTTTAACCAAAACCCCCCCACAAAAAAAATTTCCCTGGGCATTATATATGGAAGTAACAATGAAAACCAAAAAATTTTAAAAAGATAAAATATTTTAAAATAAGAATAAAAATAAAATTTTTGGGTTTTTAAAAATTCCCCCAAAGAATTTTTTTTAGTTTTTTTAACTTTTTAAAAAATTTAAAATTTTTTGGGGTCCCAAAAAATTTAAAAAAAAAATGGGTAAAATTTTTCAAAAATGGGTAACAAAAAATAAATTTTAAAAATTTCCAATTTAGAAATAGCGGCCAAAATTCAAATTTCCCAAATTTAAGGAAAAAAATTTAATTAAAAAAAATTTTTCCCAAAAAAAAATAAAAAAATTTTTTAAAAAATCCCAAAATTTTTTTTCCCCGCGGGACAAAGGTAAAATAAATAAAAATTAAAAATTATAAAAGGAAAAAGTATTTAAAAAAAGGGCAACACAACCATTTTAAAAAAAAACCTTCAAAAATAAAATTTAAAGGGTTTTAAAAAAAAAAAAAAACTTAAAAATTTTTTTAAAAAAAAATTTTTAAAACGTTTTTTTTTTTAAAAAAGGGAGGATTTTAAAAACCCCAAAAAAATATAAAAAAAGAAAATTTATTTAACAGCTTTTTAGGGTTTTTTTAAAAAAATTACAAAACCTAAAACGAAAATCTATTAAATTTATTGTAACATTTTCGGTAAAAAATTTTAAACATAAATTTTTTTAATTGTTTTTATTTCGAAATACCTTTTCTTTGGTTAAAAGGTATTAAGGAAAAAATACAAAATAAAATTGAATAAAAAAAAATTTTTGTGGAAAAATTAATTGGGGCCTTTTAATTTTTAAATTAATATAATTTTTAAAAAAATTTTTACCCCTATAGGGTTTTTAAAAAAAAAAACCCGGGGAAAAATTAATACATTCAAAGCAAAAATTTAAAAAAAGGGATTCCCTTTGAAATTTCATAAATCATTTTGAAAAAATAAATGTTTTTTGGTTTTTTTTTTCCCAAGTAACAATTAATGGTTTTTTTTTTTTTTAATAAAAAAAATTTAATTTTTTTAAAAAAAATGGTTTTTTAAAAAAAATTTGTTTTTTTTAAAAAAAAAAAAAATAATTATTTTTAAAATGAAAAAAAAAAACGTTTTTTTTAAAAATTTTTTTAAAAATTTTAAAAAATATTTTTTTTAAATAAATTTTTTTATTTTTAAATTTTATTTTATTTTAATAAATTTTTTAATTTAAAAAAAAAAAAGAATTATTAAAATTTTGCAATAATATTAAAATTTCCTGGGGGGAAAACTTTATTTTAAAAAAATTTTAACTTTTAATTTTAGGTAGTCTACCTTTAAAGGGTATTAAAATCATTAACCAGAAAGAAAAATTGAACAATTTTAAAAAAACCAAAAATTTTTAATTAATTTTTTTTTCTTTTTATTCAGTTAAAATTTTTAAGTTGGGGAAAATAAAAAAAATTTTCTTCTAGTTGGGAAAAGGGTGGGAAAAAAAAGGTTCGGGTTTTGTTCGGATTACAAAATTTTTTTTATTTTTTAGGGGGGTAGGGAAGAAAAAAAAAATTTTGAGGAATTTTCCTTTTTTTATCTTTGGGCCCTTGTTTTTTTTCCCCTTCCCCGGGGGGCCCAAAAAAAAGGGGGGGAAAACCAGCCCGCGAGGGGGGGGCCTTTAAAAAAAAAAAAAAAAAAAAAAAAAAAATTTTTTTTTTTTTTTAAAAAAAAAAAAAAAAAAAAATTTTTAAAAAATTTTTGGTTTTTTAATTAATTTTTTTTTTATAACCCTTTTTTTTTTTAATTTATAAGGGGTTAAACTTTTTAAAATTTTTAAAAAACAAAAAATTAAAAAAGGGTTTTGGATTGGAAACGCCCCGGGGGGGGGGTTCATTCCCTTCCCTTTTGGTTAAAATTTTTTTTCCCCCCTTTTCTTTAGGGGGGGGGGGGTTAAAAAAATTTTAAAAAAACCAAATTTTTTTTCGGCCCCCAAAAAAAAACCCGCCTTTTTTTCTCCCTTTTTTTTCTTTTGTCCCCTTCTCCCTTTGGTCTTTTTCTTTTTTTTTAATTTTTTTTCCATTTTTAAAAACAAAATTTTTCTTTTCGGGAAAATTTCAAAAACCCTTTCAAACTTTTTTTGTCCCCCCCTTTTAGCTTTCCCCTTTCCGGTTTAAAAAAAACACCCCTTTTTCCCCCAAAAATTTTTTCCCCAATCTTTTTCCCGGGTTAAATGCTGAAAATGGAAATTTTTTTCGGGGCCCCCCCCCCCCAAGGTCCCAAAATACCCAAAAATTTCCCCCATTTTCCCCTTTTTTAAATTTTTCTCTCCAAAACCCCGAAATTTTTCAAAAAAAAAACCCAAAAATTTTTTTTTATCTTTAAAAAATTTTTTTTTTTGGGGGGGCAAAAAATT
>NW_028190735.1:34292-59419 GCF_048542155.1 Nylanderia fulva | reverse complement strand
CTCCCTCTTTACCGGCACCCCTTCCTTTTCACGCCGTTTCCAAAAATGACTTTCGATGTCACTCTCCCCATTCGGCCCGCTGAAGGGAGTAAAACTCCCCTTGGCCTTAAACAAAAAATTCATCCCGCTCGCAACATCCTTTTCCCTCAATCACTCAAAACCCACGCGCTTCACTCCCCTCTCCGGGCCTCCACCCTTGTTTAATACCCCCCGGGGGGAGACGGCATTGCACCCATACCTTCACCCGCCCTTTTCCCCTCCCGGCCGTCCACATACTTTTCCCCTGTCCCCGTACGGTAGGCACGTCTGCTCCTTCCTACAGCCTTCTTCAGTTTCTCAAGCTCATCCGTCCACCACACAAGCTTCCTAGCATACACAGGTTTACACCTCTTCATCCATCGATCATTCGCACTATGGATCCATTTCATCATTCGCTCTACACAGCTCTGCGCATCCGCTTCGTCTATGGCGCTCGCTGCATCCTTTAACGCACTCTCTCGCATATCACACATATATCCTTCCCAGTCTACGTCCTTGCACACCCATCTACGCATGCCCTCATTCGTACCTACATTCTCTCTGTGTACCATCCGTATTAACAATACGTTATGGTCACTCACTCCCCAGTCGGCTTTACTTCCCACTCATACCGGCACCCTCCATTCACGCCGTTCACGAAAGTGACATCGATGTCACTCTCCCCATTCGGCCCGCTGAACGAGTAAAACTCGCTTGGCTCATTCAGCAACATTCATCCCGCTCGCAATCATCCATTCCTCAATCACTCTACCACGCGCTTCACTCTCTCTGCTGCCTCCACCCTTGCTATACCACAAGGGAGAGACGGCATTCGCATCCATACCTATCAGCAGACGCTTTCTCCCGGCCGTCTCACATACTCTGTCCATGTACGCCAAGTACGGCTCGATACACTTACCATACTGGCAATACATGGACACCACATACATTTTGCCAAAGTCCCCCTTTAACCACACACTCACTCCAAGCTTATTCGTACACTCTCTCACGCACATCATGTCTAACCTAGAGTCATTTACCACCACTGCTGCTTTCACCGTCCCACTTTTGCACACAATCACATCCATACCTATGGGCAAGCCCACCACACGTCCATGCCTTTCATACGGTTCTTGCAGCAGTGCTACACTCACTCGACGTTCGCGCATCATCTCACCCAGATCACACATAACCGCATACGCTCTCTGGCAGTTATACTGCACCACATTCACGCACCATTCATTCGTCATTTATTCTCGCTTTCTCTCTTTCTAACGCTCTCACGTATTCCGGACACACTTCGGACAGAACCGAGTGATCACATTTGCTCCCTTTCAGCTTACAGTTTCTACACACACTTTCCTTTTTACAATCTCTCATCATGTGTCCTACACATCCGCATTTTTGGCACAGTCTTTCCTTTTCGGTGCATTGCCGCATCATGTGCCCAAATGCGAAGCACTTGTGGCACCTCAGCACACTGAAAAACTCTTTCACCCTAAAGGCCTTCCAATGCACAAACACTCGTCCGTCACTACAGAGCACATTTCTTATTGCACTCGTAACTTCTAATATCACATTTCCGCAGGTTGCATCTTTCTTCGCATTCCTACTCACAACACGCACACGTTCCATAAATACTCTCTCATCCACTCGCCCTTTCAAGCTCCTCTCATACATTTCTCTCATTAACACTTCACTCGCCATATCATTCGGCACATCGTACAAGATGATCTTTGGGCCTATCTTGCGAGGCAGCTCAACCTTTAGGCCAGCATTCTTAAACTGACCACACTCTCTTATTCTTTTCAACTCACTCTCGCTCATCGTCTCAAACGCTACACCTCCATTCCTCACTTTCCTCACCGCTTTCACACGCACATTCAGTGACTTGCTCACATGTTTCATCATTCTCTCCTTTACTTCCTCACTTGTCACACTCGCACTTGCATCATCCGCTCTCACTATTACCGCATAACTCTTCTCTTTCGTTTTCACACGTTTTCACATTCACTTCCTGTACCTTTTCAATCACGCTCTTTTCAACATTTTTCGCACTCACGCTCGCATAGCACATTCCACTTCCGCCGTAGGCTAAATCCCGACTCGCTCGACGCATACACTCATCCAGTTTCCCCTGTATTCTCTCATTTTTGCAGAACATTTTCATCATCTGTTCCTCACATTCTCCCACAATGTCCAGTATTTTCTCACTCGCACTCTTAGAAATTTTGTTCGTCTCCGTAAACAGGAATTTACGGAGTCTCGCACCAATTACTCTCATACACGCTATCTCACTCACTTCCGCAACGCTCTCATTTTCTCCCTCATTCATTAATCAAGAACGAAAGTTAGAGGTTCGAAGGCGATCAGATACCGCCCTAGTTCTAACCATAAACGATGCCAGCTAGCGATCCGCCGAAGTTCCTCCGATGAGAAACGGGTAACGGGGAATCAGGGTTCGATTCCGGAGAGGGAGCCTGAGAAACGGCTACCACATCCAAGGAAGGCAGCAGGCGCGCAAATTACCCACTCCCGGCACGGGGAGGTAGTGACGAAAAATAACGATACGGGACTCATCCGAGGGCCCGTAATCGGAATGAGTACACTTTAAATCCTTTAACGAGGATCCATTGGAGGGCAAGTCTGGTGCCAGCAGCCGCGGTAATTCCAGCTCCAATAGCGTATATTAAAGTTGTTGCGGTTAAAAAGCTCGTAGTTGAATCTGTGTCGCACACCGTCGGTTCACCGCTCGCGGTGTTTATCTGGCGTGATGTGGGACGTCCTACCGGTGGGCTTAGCCTCGCGAGGGGCGGCCCAACTAATATCCCGTCGCGGTGCTCTTTACTGAGTGTCGAGTCGGGCCGGTACGTTTACTTTGAACAAATTAGAGTGCTTAAAGCAGGCTACCTTCGCCTGAATACTGCGTGCATGGAATAATGGAATAGGACCTCGGTTCTATTTTGTTGGTTTTCGGAACCCCGAGGTAATGATTAATATGAACAGATGGGGGCATTCGTATTGCGACGTTAGAGGTGAAATTCTTGGATCGTCGCAAGACGGACAGAAGCGAAAGCATTTGCCAAAAATGTTTTCATTAATCAAGAACGAAAGTTAGAGGTTCGAAGGCGATCAGATACCGCCCTAGTTCTAACCATAAACGATGCCAGCTAGCGATCCGCCGAAGTTCCTCCGATGACTCGGCGGGCAGCTTCCGGGAAACCAAAGCTTTTGGGTTCCGTGGGAAATATGGTTGCAAAGCTGAAACTTAAAGGAATTGACGGAAGGGCACCACCAGGAGTGGAGCCTGCGGCTTAATTTGACTCAACACGGGAAACCTCACCAGGCCCAGACACCGGAAGGATTGACAGATTGATAGCTCTTTCTTGATTCGGTGGGTGGTGGTGCATGGCCGTTCTTAGTTGATGGAGCGATTTGTCTGGTTAATTCCGATAACGAACGAGACTCTAGCCTGCTAAATAGGCGTACCCTATGGTATCGCGGAACTTTTGAAAGAAAATCTGCCCGATTTTTTAGAAGAAGTGCCACTATTTGAAGGAAAAAAAATGTTCTTTCAACAAGACGGTGCTTGACCACACAACGCCAGGATTGTAACAAACTACTTGAACGAGCAGTGTTCGAGATTCGAACGGTAATAACCCGCGGACAAGAAAGCGTTAAAATATTCATGCATCTCGATCATGCCTCATGCAGCATGCATATAATTTATTAATTAATATCGTGGTCTAACATGCGTATTTTAAATTATATTTAAATTAGCGCTCGGCCGCGAGAGTATGCGGATACTCCGCGCCTTCGAAAACAAGCGCTTAAAACAGTCTAAATTGTAAACACCGCTGTCGCGCGAGAGGATAGAAAAACAAGTAAATAATTACAGTAAACGTTCCTTCACCCTTAATATCACAATAGAACGACAGCAAATGTACTCGAATATTCTAGAATTACAAGGCGTATATAAGCCTCCTCTCTCGCGACCGCGGCGCTTTTTCCGATTGCTCATCGCGAATAAAGTGTGTTCATACGATAAAGATTGCTTGTCTTTGTCTAATTCATTACCGTTGCTTGCGGACACTTAGTAATTTACGACTCGGCTAATTCTCTCGGTAAATTCGGTGCGGTATATTAATTGTAATTTTTGTTAATAGTTTATATAAATATATTTTTTTTGTGAACGTTACGCGTGTGTCGAGTGTTGTGTCTATTTCTCGGTCTCGCTTCCGACCACGTCCTATCCATCTTTCCGTCGCGCACAAGCAGTTTCCTGGACGTTGGATGGTTCGGTATGGCCCGATACGTTGGCCCGCAAGATCCCCGGACCTTAATTCTCTTGATTTCTTTTTATGGGGATACTGTAAGGAATCAATATACAAAAGGCTTCCCGAGAACGTCGACGACTTAGAAACCAGATTGCGATATGTAATTTGGAATATCGAAGAGGAAGTAATGGAGAACGTCCAATTAAATTTATTTAAACGCATGCGAGCTTGCATAAGGATGGATGGTGGTCATTTTGAGCACCTATTATAAATTAATCCGCTCTTTTCAGAGCGACCAAAGTCAATCCGCTCTTTTCAGAGCGACCAAAGTCAATCCGCTCTTTTCAGAGCGACCAATACATTTATACATGGAACATCTTGTTCGCAAAACATAATCATTTTTCTCACGTCTCGCTTAAAAAGAAAGGGCAAAACGGGCGGATAATGTTAAGTCATTAAAAAAAATGTATTATAACGTAAAAAATTATAATACGTTATAATATGCCTTTTTTAATAACATAATTATTATACGTTTTAATACATGTCTCGCGTCAATCACATGTTCGGCAACGCCGCGTGATTGTTATCGTCTAGACGTGTCGCGAAGCGTCGCGACGCGTTGCGTCATCCGTCGCCGCAGTCTGTTGTCGTGTCCTTGCCGTGTAAACAATTGTCGTCCGCATCGAGTAACGTGTGCCTTTTTACAAGTAATTTTTAATAATTAATCGGTACACTGAGAGAATTTTTTCTTAAAATTTACCCTAAAAGTTATGGTAATTGTGAGACAATACGGTATGAAAAGAATTTTATTAAAATTTCTCTGATTAATATTTATCACATTAAAAATAATATCTATCACAATAAAATATGAAATATGTGTGATTAATTTTACTAAACTGTATAGTAAAATTAATCAAACATATTTTATATTTTCTTGTGATACATATTATTATTTTTAATATAATAAATAGTAGAGAAATTCTAATAAAATTCTTTCCACATTGTTGAAGATTCGTTCTTCGGATCGAATCCTCGAGGACGATCGAATTTTCTAGAATGTTTTTTTGTTAAATTCCTTAGTGTTTACGCCAAGGAAACACGTGAAACCAACGTGTACACTCGCCGCTAATTGGCGTGAGTACATCGCCTGATTTTCTAATGGTCCAATCGAGGACCCCGATCGGCTGCCGCCCTACGCGAGCTCCGAAATTCGCGCAACCCTCGAGTCAGTCCTCGAGAGAGCGAGCGCCGAGAAACATAAGTCTCGGTACGCGACGAACTTGTAGAAAGTGAATAAACTAATTTATAAGAGTTTTAACAAGGCTCTGTAATATAAATATAAATTTAACGTATAAGACGGGCAACAAGAGCCAAATCGCGGATGACAATGCGTTATCCTAACGAAACTAAATAATTTTCCGTTAGAATTAAATACCGGTGCACAAGGCACCAAATTTTACTTGGACACGGCCAAGATTTTAAAATATAAAATAATCTCATATTTGAGATTTAATTTTAATACCCCCTTTTTTTTTTAACCCCCCTACGGAAATTAAATAAATGAATGCAAGAGAAACATATAGATCCGAAAATCGGGGATTCCCGATTCAGCGATTTTCGGATCTATATTTTTCTCTTGCATTCATTTATTTAATTTCCGTAGGGGGGTTAAAAAAAAAAGGGGGTATTGAAATTAAATCTCAAATATGAGATTATTTCATATTTTAAAATCTTGGCCGTGTCCAAGTAAAATTTGGTGCCTTGTGCACCGGTATTTAATTCTAACGGAAAATTATTTAGTTTCGTTAGGATAACGCATTGTCATCCGCGATTTGGCTCTTGTTGCCCGTCTTATACGTTAAATTTATATTTATATTACAGAGCCTTGTTAAAACTCTTATATTGATACACGCTGGCTTAAAAATGCGTTTGTTTACCAACATTAATATATATAACAGAGAAAAGTATAGAATCGAAAGGATTTGAATAGCTCAGCTGGAAGAGCAGTCGCCCGGCAAGCGAAAGGTCTCGGGTTCGTTTCCCGATTCAGCGATTTTCGGATCTATATTTTTCTCTTGCATTCATTTATTTAATTTCGGTAGGGGGGTTAAAAAAAAAAAGGGGGTATTGAAATTAAATCTCAAATATGAGATTATTTCATATTTTAAAATCTTGGCCGTGTCCAAGTAAAATTTGGTGCCTTGTGCGCCGGTATTTAATTCTAACGGAAAATTATTTAGTTTCGTTAGGATAACGCATTGTCATCCGCGATTTGGCTCTTGTTGCCCGTCTTATACGTTAAACTAATTTAAACCGTTTCAAAACGCGTACAATCATTTGATCTCGTTAACCCGGCATCCTACAACGTTAAATCTTATACATATAAAATGGTCCTTCGAGCCGGATTTTAAAAACCGATCGAGTGATAGTGAAATCGCGAAAAGAACGGGCTCCTTTGTTTCGTACCTTATTCGAACGATTGACAATTTCTGCTTCGTGTGCCTATATCGGGGCAGTAAAGTTAAAAACGCAGTGATCCGCGGCACGAGAAATTCGCTAATTACGCGTTTTCGTTTGGAGTAGAAAGACTTCGTGTGCGGGAGTGAGACCGCGCTACACAACAATTAGCCGTCGCGCGCGCTTCGAAACAGTCTCTCTCTCTTTCTCTCTCTCTCTCTTTCTCGTTCTCTCTCGAAGACGCGAAGAGCGAGAGAGACGGATCACCGTCGCGCGCGTTCCGAAGATCTCTCTCTCTCTCTCTCTCTCTCTCTCTCGCGCTCTCTCCAAGACGCGAAGAGCGAGAGAGACGGTATCACGCCGCGCGCTCCGAAGCTCTCTCTCTCGCTCTCTCTCTTTCTAGCTGCGGCTCTCTCGATCGCGCGCCTGCCGTCGCTCCGGCCTAAGCCGCGGCGCTCCGGCCACGTGACGGTCACGCACCCTCACGTATCCGGTGTACATCGAATTCTGCATTTGAGTAGTCAGAATTTTGTTGAAGTGTCACTTGCAGTGCAAGCGCCGCTATCACGCGCTTTGCAATTTTGCATTCGGACGGCAGTTAAACGCCGTTCGAGATTAATGACTTCACGCGTACTCCGCTATCACGCACCAGTGATTTTCTTAATTGAGTGCGGTGAACATTTGCGAGTTATCCGCAAGCGCCGCAAGCACGCGCTTTGCGTTACGATAATCGCAGTGACTCTCAATGATTAATCGTGACTTATATTGATTAACAGTGACTCTCAGTGAGCGTGCGCCGCTATCACGCGCACCGCACCGGTGAATCTTAACCAGTGCATTTTTTTCTCACTGACTTTTGACTCTCGCAGACCACAGTGCAAACGACAGCGCACGCCGCTATCACGCGTACGCGTCGTGCATCTCTCTGTGACTCTCTCGACACAGATTAATAGACAGATCGCCAAAGGCCTGCCTAAAGATGAGACCGCCATCTTCGTGCGATAGACTTTGCCCCTTACCGACACACTTTGCCCCTGGTTCGAATCCGTGCTAAATTTCGTAGACTTGAACCAAAAGACTTTGCCCCTGGTTCGAGTCCGTGCTAAATTTCGTAGACTCGACCAAAAGACTTTGCCCCTGGTGCAAGTCCAGGCTAAATTCGTTTGACATTACCAACAGACTTTGCTCCTGGTGCGAATCCAGGCTAATTGATCATGAGACCAATTTGAGAGATTTGGCCCCCGTTGTGTGTGTGTGTGAGAGAGAGAGAGAGAGAGAGAGAGAGAGAGAGAGAAAGAGAAAGAGAATATTTTACATATGCATATATATATATATATATATATAATTTATTAAATATAAAAAATATATTTGTTCACGAACGCGCTGCTTGAGCAAAGGATCGCGCTGCACGAAAGGATGAGTCACTTTTTTGTATTAAATTGACTTTAATATTTTAAAACAATTAGAAAACGAACACTTTAACAAACTTTTACAATCTTAATTAATTTACAGAGAAAATCGAACTCAAATCAATGTGCGGAATAGCGGCGGTCGTCAACGAATTTTGCGGTGTATCTGATAAGCGGTTTGCGATATGTTTTCACGGCGGAAAAGCGATAACGCTGTGATTTCGGGTGCGAGCTCTCTTTTATGGGTTTCCGCAAAAGACCCACCTTTTCGGGAAGCGCCAATAATTTTGCGTCTTTTTAAAGTTGCGCGAGGTGACCTGAGTGTATTACGCGTAATTGGCCGCTGTCAAAATTGACAGAACCACGGCTGTTAGAAAGCATGCGCGAGCTGGCGATCACGATGATTATTGGCGAAACGAGGCGCCCGTGAGAAGCCGCGCATGCTCAATAAAATATAATTATTCGGCAGAACGGTTGCGACACCGTTAATTGTTTATATTTCGAGCGTGTTTTTGTACGACAGGATAATTTATGTCGCGATATGTTTTCAAAAAAAAAACATTTAAAAACGATATGCCTGTTGACTTGCGATCGGAAGCGAATATTCTAGAATATTCTATTTAAGATATAATATTTTATTACATGTAGTTTCTATTATGCGTTTCAAACAATATTTTTTACACATAAAATGTTTTTTTATTGAAATAATCACAATTTTAAATGTGATATAACACAGTGTTCAAAAATTTTTAATTAAATTTTATTAAAGAAAATTACTTGAAATTTTTTACATTAAGAATTTAAAGGCTCCTTATTCTCTTGTAGAAATTTATCACTATGCCAACTTATTTCGAGTATTTAAAATACTATAATATACAGTAATTTAATTATTCGAAATAAAAGTGATTAATTACTCGAAATAAAATTGATAAATTGGCGTTACTAGTAATAAATTTCTATAAGGGTTGAAATAAAGTATAAGAGATAAATAGGCTATATGTGAGCCGTATGCCAAATGTGAGATGTAAGACGCATATTGAAATTTAATTTTTCGATATAACTTTCAAAAATGTACACGAGGTACAAAAAATTAGCTTGGACATTTGTAAGACTTAAAATTGGGATTAATTCTCAATTCTATTAATTAAATTTCGAAATAACACACCTTACATCCGCGCACGGCTCACATATAGCCCATTTATTAGTGCAATTTTTAAGTTCCTTATTTTTCAAAGTTCACCTTTTTACATTATCAAATATTTTTGGTACGTTTTCAAGAATTTTATATTTTTACTTACCGCAGTTTCTTATCCAAATGTAAAATCTTTTATCGCAGTCTATAAAAAATTGAAACAATTTACAATTTTATGATATAATATTATTATTATTACAATTTCTATATATATGCACATCTGTCAAATATCGTGATTTATTTCACATTATTATTATCTATTTTAATAAAAAAAAAAAAAAACACTTGCAACAATCAAAAATAAACCGCCTGCCGCGAACGGAAAATGCCAAGAAAGCACGCAATTTCCGCGAATCTCGTAATTTTTTTGAAGAATCAACAATTTCAACGAAATTGTAAATTCTTCAAATTACTGCACAAGTATAATTCACAATAATAATTTTCAGTAACTACGATAAAAAATCGTATACTGAAAACCTCAAACGAAAGTGCAATGGAAGTAAGAGTAAAGTCTGTGATAAAATTAATTGGCAATAGAAAATTAATAATTTTCAAATAGAAAAATTTTGAAATTACCGAGGATTTACAAATAATAAAGTAAAAATATTAAATAATTTATGTTTTCGAATTTTGCTCGCGGAGAGGATCTTTAAAACAAGATTTTTAGAAGAGAGGACCTTTAAAATATAAACAGGCAAAAACGTTGGAAAAATTAAAGCGCGCGTTTAAACAGATAAACGCAATGAAATAGATACGCAATTGTTTTTACTTATCGCTGTAAGCTCACAAGCTTCTGACGTGCTATACACTTTTATATAATATATACAGGGTGTCCGGTAACTAACGGACCAATGATTAAGGGCGGATTCTCTGGCCAATTTGGAGACGATTTTTCCTTAGCAAAAATGTAGAGAAGTCAATAATTTTCGAGTTATAAGCGATTGAAAAAAATAGGTTTTTTGAAAACTAAACGTTTTGGAGTTAAAAGTCTAACATAATTACATTCTTCAGTTAATTTCAGGTAGAGTTTACTATAATAAAATTTTAATTTAAGGCTTAGTTATTGTATGTTCACACTTCGAAGGTTTCTTCTTCCTTTTTTTTTTTTTTTATCGATTTAATGTGAACTTTAATGAATAGCCGGGACCGCTCCGAAAGAACGCGAGGTAGGAACCAAGGGAGCAGTGGCGAGGAGATACTGAAGGCGGAGTAACTTTTAATCGTTTAACTTTTGAAAAATATTATATTACTTGAGAGCATGTTCTCGCTCAACAGCTCTTTACAGAATAATGCGAGAATCGCCACGTACGGCGAAACTTCCTGATTTTCCCGACTGAGAAGGGGAACCAAAATCACGCATCAGCCGGATGACACGTGTCTAAATGGACGCAAACATCGGTGAACGCGAACCGAGGAGCGAAAACATTGACATAAGCTCCTTGGTGTTTTCAAATTTGAAGGTTTAACGAGCTGATCGATAGCCTTCTAATTATTATTTGTAGTCGTGTCTAAACATACCGCCCGCCTCGAAACCATCGTTTCGAAATGACTTGAACAACAAAAAAAAGAGGGGCGACTGGTGAAGCGATCGGTATGTCGTTTGACAGAATGAGTTTAAAGCGATATCTGGAGTCTGACCTTAATTACGTAAGGTTGTCCAGGCTTTCGACGTCTATCGGAAGTAAGCATAATTTGACAATAGGCCGAGTATATTCGGAAGTCGCGGTTTTCACCGTCGCGACGCGAATCAAACCGTCTGGACCCGGGTGACATCGGATGACGCGAGCTAAGTCCCACTTACAAGGCGGAAGGAGAGAATTGCGTAACAGGACCAGTGACCCGACGCGAACTCCGTTTTTCGAAACTTGCTTCCATTTGACGCGTTGTTGCAAGGTATTGATGTAGTCCTGCTGCCAGATTTTCCAGAAACGTTCTGTGAGCTGGCGAACAAGTTGCCAGCGCGTCAAACGGTTCTCATTTAGATGCAGTACAGAGGGTTCAGGCGCGATCGTAATCGCGGATCCGATCAAGAAATGACCGGGCGTCAGAGAATCGCAATCGTCGACGGAATCAGTGAGAGGCGCGATAGGGTGCGAGTTTAGGCAGGCCTCAATGTTGCAGAGAATCGTTGTGAACTCTTCGAACGTAAGAGTGTGTGAACCGACGATTCTGCGAAGATGATACTTGACACTGCGAACCCCGGCCTCCCATAGTCCGCCGAAGTGAGGCGCGGATGGAGGCATAAAGTGCCATGACACCCCGTCGGAAGCGGCACTATTTTGAAAAGTTGGATCGCGCAGCGCGGCTCGAAATGATGCGGCCAATTCGCGATCGGCGCCGACAAAAGTAGTTCCATTATCAGAGTAGACTGATTCAGGCATGCCACGTCGGGAGCAGAATCTTGAAAAGGCGCCTAAGAAGGCTGGAGTGGAATAACTCTCGACTAATTCTAAATGTATGGCTCGCGTGGCCATACAGACGAAGATGGAGATGTAGGCTTTGCGGGAAGCGACACCGCGTCCCGACATTGATCTGATTAAAACGGGACCAGCATAATCGAGACCACAATTAATAAACGCGCGCGCAGGAGGAGAAACGCGCACCGAAGGCAAGTTTCCCATCAATTGATTGGGAGTAGCTGCCTTTTCACGCGTGCATACTACGCAGCGGAAAACGACAGATTTGACGATATTTCGAGCACGCAATATCCAGTACTCTCGACGAAGAGTAGCTAGAGTTAATTGAGGCCCCGCGTGAAGAGATCTTAAATGCACGTGCTGCACGAGGAGGTTCACAAGAGGATGTGCAGCTAAGATTATAGGATGTTTTTCGGAGAACCGCATGGGGGCACGCGACAGCCGCCCACCAACGCGGATTAGTTTGTCTTCGCCGAGAAATGGCGTGAAAGACAACAATGCACTCTTTGCTGGAATCGAACGTTGCTGCAACAACGATTCCTTTTCCCGCGCGAATAATTCTGATTGAATTTGCAACAACCAAAAGTCTCGTGCTTTTCTACATTCGAGCGCGGAAATTGACCGGGAGCCTTCGTCGCATGTGTCGCGCGGCACCGAGTGTCTTTTAAGCTTTGAGATGAATCTCATGATGTAGGCGGTGACACGAATTAAACGCGGCCACGAAGAGTACCGTGCGGCAAGGTCCCATGGTTTTCGTCGCGACACGAGATGAGACGCCGCGTTTTCTTTTCGCTCCATCGTGGGCATCGAAAGAGACGAATCGAATGGCGCCGGCCATTCGGATTCAGAAAAATGTAACCAAGCAGGTCCCCGCCACCAGAGCGTGTGAGAGGTAAAATTCTCACCGGGTATACCGCGTGACGCGCAATCCGCGGGGTTGTGATCAGTGGGGACGTGTCTCCATTGCGCGTTTGGGAGTCTAGATTGTATTTCAGAGACGCGATTCGCGACGAACGTCTTCCACTTTGATGGATGTTGCGCCACCCACGCGAGAACTACCGTGGAATCGGTCCAACAGTGGCAAGAATCTGCAGGGAGATGCAGGGATGATTTGACAAAATCGATTAGTTTCGCGAGTAACACGGCAGCGGCGAGTTCCAGCTGTGGAATACTTAATGTTTTTATCGGCGCGACTTTTGATTTTCCGATTAACAATCGTACTGTTATTTCACCGGATAACGAAACTATTCGAATATACACGGCGGCAGCGTAAGCGTGCGAAGATGCGTCTGCAAAACCGTGTAAGTCGCATCTGACGCAATCTGCACCGCGTTGAATCCAGCGGTCCAATTGAAGACCGTGCAGAGCGGCGAGAGATGAGCGAATGGAGTCCCAGCGATCGAGAATGTCAGCGGAAAGCACGTCGTCCCATCCGATTTTGAGCAGCCAGAGTTTCTGAAGGAAAATCTTCGCGACAACGGTAACCGGAGTACTCCACCCCAACGGATCGAACAATCTCGCGATAGTTGACAGGATCGACCGTTTGGTAGTCTGCTCGGAATGCGGAAGTGTGACGTTAAATTGAAAGGCGTCAGAGGACGGATTCCACCGGATGCCGAGAATTTTAAGATGGTCATCTGTTTGAAGCGTTTTATCGCAAACTAGGCCGTGATCTGCGCTAGCGATATCGCTGAGGAGTTGAGAAGAGTTGCTCGCCCATTTTCTCAGCTCGAATCGGCCTCGACGAAGCAACGCGCATACCTGCTCGCGAACTTGACGAAGGAGAGGTATGTCGTCCGCCCCGAAGAGAATGTCATCGACATAAGTATTTTGCTGCAGAACAATAGCAGCGAGTGGGAAAGAACTACCCTCATCTTGAGCAAGCTGACGAATGACGCGTAGCGCTAAAAATGGCGCACAGGCTGTGCCGTATGTGACAGTAGTGAGCTGATAAGCTCGAGCGGGTTCTGAAGGAGCGCCGCTCCATAGAATTCGCTGGTAATCGATGTCACGCGGGTCCATAACTATTTGGCGATACATTTTTGTTATATCGGCAGCATAAACGTAGCGGAACTGTCGCCAGCGCAGAATGACAGCCGATAAGTCCGCTTGTAACTTTGGCCCGGTGAGCAAGTGATTATTCAACGACGTTGAATTGGTCGTCAGACTCGACGCGTTAAATACGACTCGCAATCTTGTCGTAACGCTGCTGTCGCGAATGACAGGATGATGAGGGAGATACACTTCCTGCGAGGCAACTTGATCGCTCTTCACTTCGTTCATATGTCCTAATGATTCGTAGTCGTGCATAAATTCGGCGTAGGCCGCACGAAGGTCGGAATGTAGAAGGAAGCGACGATGCAATCCTCGCAGGAAGCGTTCAGCCGTGTGGCGCGAATCGCCGATGTCGATCGGCGGACCGTTCTTAAACGGAAGGCGCACTGTGTATCGACCGTCAGCACCGCGCGAATGCGTGGCTGTGAAATGCTCCTCACATTGCTGCTCTTCAGGGCTGAGGAGAGCCTGTCGAGGAGTTTCTTCGATTTCCCAGAATCGTCTGAGCTCCTGATCTAGAGCCTCCGAATTCGCGCAATGCTGAACGGTGATCGCTCGCGATTGCGTCGACAGCTCGGACATGGGCCCCGACAAAACCCAGCCGAAAATGGTTTGCTGCGCAATTGGCTGCCCAGGGGCGCCTTTACGAACGCCGCTAAGCAGCAATTCGCCATATAAGTCTGCTCCGATCAGGATTTCGATCGGGTCAGCGCTTGTTGGATTCGGATCGGCCAGATTGAGATCGCTTAGATAGCTCCAATCATAGTTGGAATTCGCCTTGTAAGGCGAATATTTTGTGAGAGATCTGAGAATCGACGCGGTTGTCGTGAACACGGGAGCAGCTTGATTGATCGGAGCGATCCGAATCTTAGCGGCGAATTGACAAGTTCCGGCGTTCATTCCGCCGACGGCGGAAATCGAGAGCGGTTGGCGAATGCGACGCATTCTGAGAGTTTGTGCGAGACGCTCCGTGATGAAGGTGATCTCCGAGCCTTGATCGAGAAGCGCTCGCACGGTGAGAGTCCGACCCGACGGTGCACCGACGGTGACGCGGGCCGTCGCGAGTAACATTTGCGGGAGCGCGACGCCTGTTAGCTGGGAGCATAATGCCGTGGCCGAAGTAATCGCGATGGAGTCTGACGACACACTCGACGAGGTTTCGTTTTTTTGAGAGACAGCGGATGCAGTTGAGGAAGAAGCCGAGTCAACGTGCAGCATCGAGTGATGCTTGCTTTGGCAAATTCTGCATGAGTATTGACTTGGACACGTTTGTACAGCGTGCTTTGCGCTCAAACAATTGACGCATCGCTTCGCTTTTAAAATGACTTCAAGGCGTTGACTCGGAGTCCTCCTCAAAAATTGCGGACATTTGTTGATGAAATGCGCGGCCCGACATAATGGGCACGATAAACCAGCGGCAGTGGCGTTAGCACTGGTAACCTTTGGCGCGCGCAAGAATTTGGAAGCATTAGCCGGAGAGATTTCCTCCAATGCACGAATGCGCGTGTCGAGAAATCGGTCGAGAGCTTCATACGAAGGAATGTTCGGGTCGTCACCGGTTTTTAACTTCCACGCTTTCCGAGTGGCGTGATCAAGTTTTTGCGTGACGCTAAAAACTAACATATCGCTCAACATTTGATCGGGTGATCGATTTAAATTTTTTAAAGAAGCGATAGCGCGATTCGCTTTGTCGCGAAGTGCGTTAAGTTCGACAGCGGATTCGCGAGCGACCGTCGGCAGAGAATATAGCGCTGATACGTGCACGTCGACGAGCCGTCGTTTATTGTCGAATCGTGAAACTAATGTTTTCCACGCGATCTCAAAATTATCCGCGGTGATTTGAATAGATTTTATAGTGTCGAACGCACGACCGGTGAGACTTGAAGCTAGGAAATGCATCCGCGAAAATGCAGTTAATTCGGTATTTTGAATTATGAGAGAAGTAAAGCGATCGCGGAAGCTCTCCCAGTCCTCGACATTTCCCGAAAACGGCGGTAGTTGAATCGGCGGCAAATGAGTTAAAGAAAAAGACGATGGTTCAGCGGTACTTATCGTGAACTGCGACAGGCTCGTTCTGGTGGGCGTTGGATCCAGCTCTTCGAGGCAGTCAGCCATGTAGTCGAGGGTTGTCTCGTAGTATTCCTCGCAATTTTCGAAAATCGTGTTCGAAAAGTAGTCCATGGTCCGCTGCTGCTCGGCGGTGAACGCTCGTGCCAAGATAGCGTGCTTCTCGATGCACCGTGTCCAGGTCTCCTTCAAGGTTGACATTCGTTGACGAATCTTAGCCGCCGTATAATTGGCTCTGCCAACTTTTTTAAAGTTGGAGAGCGCTCGCTCGACAGATTGAAGCATTGTTAGCTGCTGCGAGAGATGATCGCTCATCGTGTTGGCTGTCTCCACCTTGGGTGCGGGCGACACGATGACTCCGTCACTGAGGTCCAGCAGAGAGAGATAGAGAGAGAGACGACCGCACTGCTTTCACCGTGGGTTACCTCGATCCGGCTCGAAGGACCAAATTGTATGTTCACACTTCGAAGGTTTCTTCTTCCTTTTTTTTTTTTTTTATCGATTTAATGTGAACTTTAATGAATAGCCGGGACCGCTCCGAAAGAACGCGAGGTAGGAACCAAGGGAGCAGTGGCGTGGAGATACTGAAGGCGGAGTAACTTTTAATCGTTTAACTTTTGAAAAATATTATATTATTTGAGAGCATGTTCTCGCTCAACAGCTCCTTACAGAATAATGCGAGAATCGCCACGTACGGCGAAACTTCCTGATTTTCCCGACTGAGAAGGGGAACCAAAATCACGCATCAGCCGGATGACACGTGTCTAAATGGACGCAAACATCGGTGAACGCGAACCGAGGAGCGAAAACATTGACATAAGCTCCTTGGTGTTTTCAAATTTGAAGGTTTAACGAGCTGATCGATAGCCTTCTAATTATTATTTGTAGTCGTGTCTAAACAGTTATAAAGATATATAATGACAAAGATTGGAAAGTTGTAAAAAATGATGACCTTTTTCGACATTTTCGCTGAAGAAAAATCGTTCCCAAATTGACCAAAGAATCCATTTGTAATCATTGGTCTGTTAGTTACCGGACACCCTGTATATTGGACACGAGTTTCGTTTGTTTCAGATTCTCGAGAGTTGAAGTAGGAACATACGAGTATCATATATATTTGTGACTTGCCGAATGAAAGCAAGACAGAGAGCGAACGAGATGATGAGCTTAATAACTCATAATGTTATAAATAAATAAATAAAAAATTATAACTTGACCTACTAGTTATTGAATCTTTTTTTAATAAAATGTTTCATTATTATTATCATCTAAGTCTAAGTCGTTTAATTACTTTTTAGTTTTTTAATAATTAATTTAATTTATTCTAGTCATTTTTATATGAGAAAAATAATATCACGTATACGTTTTATAATGAATTAATATATTTCGGGAACCGAATTATATATTCTTAATAATATTAGTGTTTAAAAATTATATTTGACTTTTAATTTTAATTATTTTTTAGCAAAGAGTTTCGAAATCTCTTACACACATAATGGGGATTCTTTTCATCCATATATTCGCAATTTAGTATATATGTTAATTATTAATTTTAATAAAATAAAAATTAAAATTAAAGGTCAAATATAATTTTTAAACACAAATATATTAAATTAATTATAAAACGTATACCCATGATAGTATTTTTCTCGTACAAAAATAATTAGAGTAAATTAAATTAATCATAAAAGATTAAAAATTAATTAAAGAATTTAAACTTATATTTTATATAATAATAATAAAACATTTTATTACGTCAAACCGTCGTGAAATAATTAAATAAAATTTGCTAGTTACGTCGAAGTCAAGTTTTCTAAGCTTATAAAACATTTTATTAAAAAACAGATTCAATAAATATAAGTACATGTTATATATATACTTATATTTATTGAATCTGTTTTTTTTTATAAAATGTTTTATTATTATCATATAAAATATAAATTATTTAATTATTTTTTTATTTTTTTATGAGTAATTTAATTTATTCTAGTTATTTTTGTACGAGAAAAATACTATCACGGGTATACGTTTTATAACAAATTAAATATATTTATGTTCAAAAATTATATTTGACCTTTAATTTTAATTTTGTATTTTATTAAAATTAATAATTAACATATATACTTAATTGCGAATTATATGGATAAACAAAATCCCTATTATGTGCGTAAGAGATTTCGGAACTCTTTGCTAAAATAATTAAAATTAAAAGTCAAATATAATTTTTGAACACTTTTATATTATTAAAAATATATAATTCGACTCTCGAAATATATTAATTCATTATAAAACGTATACGTATTAGTATTTTTCACATATTAAAATAATTAGAATAAATTAAATTAATTATTAAAAAACTAAAAATTAATTAAACGATTTAGACTTAGATGATAATAATAATGAAACATTTATTAAAAAATAATTATAATAGGTCAGGTTAATATTTTATTTATTTATTTATTTATAACATCATAAAATTCTGTCCTTTCCGAAATACGCGAACGCTACGAAAAGATAAATCTCGTACATGCCGCCGGACGAGTTCATGAGCATGAGACGCTCTTATCTTGGGAACGTATTAATAGTTACTGCATTGACCACTACTACAATATGGCGCTGAAATCAGTGAGAAATGCTGGTCTCTCCTTCATCCAGACCTTTGGCGATCTGTCTATTAATCTGTGCTCTCGATCATCTTGTTGCTTTTCGACGTTTCTAAACATTTAAAAGGTGCGCGACCTGCTATTTCGACGCCGCTATCACGCGTCCGCGTCGTGCATCTCTCTGTGACTCTCTCGATCATCTTGTTGATTTTCGACGTTTCTAAACATTTAAAAGGTGCGCGACTTGCTATTTCGACGCCGCTATCACGCGTCCGCGTCGTGCATCTCTCTTTGTCTCGATCATTTCGGTAATTTTCGACGTTTCTAAAGATTTAAAAAACCACGCGATTTGCAATTTCGACGCCGCTATCACGCGCCACGCAATCGCTTTGTGTGAGAAAGACAGCCGATAACGGCTTAACGTGACGGTGCGCTAACTCGCGCTCGGACTCTCTCACTCTCTCTCGCGCGTCAATCAGCGGGCGCTTCAAGTCTGCGCGCGCGCTTGAATATTTCGCTTCAGTAGCGAATAATCGATAAACGATTCAACAATCCGGCATCGATAATCATGTCGAATGCCGTGAGTGACCTGCTCATCGAGCAGGGAGCTTGTATTGACGAGATCAAACGAGATCTCGTCAACTTCAAGAAGCTGGCCAAATCAAACGTGACACTCGCCACGACGCGAAGTAGGCTTGCCAAGTTGGAGGAGCACTGGGCCGCCTGCCGCGCCGCGGCCTTCATGTCAAACTGCTTCAAAAGACGACCACGGAGCAGCAAACGACCTTGCCGTACTTCACTCTGGAAAAGTTCCTGAGAGCTGAGGATGTCTACATCGACACGGCCGATCTGTTGCAAGATACGATAAGTCGATTATCTCCTAATACAATTCCGTTTACCGATCGTAGTTCCAATTCCTCCGTTCGCGAAACAAATAATCATTGCTTCCAATTGCCACGCATCGCGCTGCCAAAGTTTTCTGGGAAATTAACCGATTGGGAAAACTTCCGAAACATTTTTGAATCTCTCGTAGTAACTAACGACGCTCTTTCAAATTCTCAAAAATTTCATTACTTAAAAACGAGCGTAACGGGAGACGCTTCCTTGCTGATCAATAATTTAAAAATTTCCGATGCGAATTACGAATCTGCCTGGCAATTGTTAACCAATGAATACGACGATAAGCAAGCGTTAATCTATGCTCATTTACACGCGTTTATTAGCCTTGCCTTCCGGTAATGAAAAGCGAGATTGTAAGCGATTTGCGAAAATTGCGCGACACAGTGTCTGCATCGTTAGCCGTATTAAAAAATCTCGATCGTCCCGTAGAACAATGGGACGACATTCTTGTTTATACAATAACGCAAAAGTTTAGCGCGAGAACACGTACCGAATGGAATTTAACGCGAATTAAACGAAATGAGCCTTCTTCTTATCAGGAGCTTAATGAGTTTTTAACTCTCCGTATACGCGGATTGTCGGACTTTGCCGATTCAAGCAAGGACTCCGGTTCTTCGAAAAATGATAAACCGCGTTTAACGGTAAACAACGTGACTGCCTTTAAATGTATTTGTTGCTCCGGTAAGCATCACGTTTAGAAATGCGAAGACTACGCAAAGAAATCAGCTTCACAGCGCTTTGCTCTCGCGCGCCAGCATAAACTTTGCTTTAACTGCTTAAAGTCCGGACATTTCCCGTCGAAATGCCCGAGCAAATATCGGTGCAGACAATGTCGTCGCTCGCATCACACATTGCTGCATTCAGCGGCAAATCAAAATGCCTTCGATAACTTGGCCAGTTCCGAGGCTACTACCTCCGAATCTGCGTCACAAGCTGCATCTAAGGCGACTACAAATCAGACGGTCAATACGATCGCGGCCGTCCAGGAAGTACCGCCCTCGCTTCAGGAACATCCAAATGTCCTCTTGGCAACGGCATGGGTCGACCTCCACACTGGGGAGGGTCGCTGCTTAAAGGTTCGCGCGTTGTTGGATCAAGGATCCACCTTTAGCTTTATATCAGAATCGCTCTCACAGGCGTTGCGCACTAAACGGCAACGAGCCGATTTACAAATTAAATGCTTCGGCGAAAAATACACGGGTACTGCGAAATCGCGCGTAACACTACAGTTAACCCCGTGTGCTCAAGCCGACCCGAGCTTTCCTCTGACGGCCGGCTTACATTTTTCAACGCATTACTTCATACGCTGCCTCGCGGATTCAGCCCTTCGATGCGTGGCCTCATTTACAGGGTCTATCTTTTGCTGATACTGATCCTTCAAGTCAACATCAAATTTATTTGTTGATCGGTGCTGACCTTTACGGCTCGCTTCTGAAGCGCGATGTCCGTCAAGGTCCTATTGGAACTCCGACAGCGCAATTGACCGCTCTCGGTTGGATCCTTTCCGGCCCCACAAATAGTAGGCCGACTACTACTGCTCAAGCATCTGTATTAAACTGCGTGTTGGAACAAAGCACGCACTCTCTTCTCCAGAAGTTCTGGGAAGATGAGGAGATCTCGCGGCCTGTCCCTCTCACGGAGAAGGAGGAGAGGTGCGAGGCTCATTTCATCGCCAACCACTATCGTACCTACCCCTCAGGGACGCTATGCGGTTCGATTGCCCTTCAGGCATGATTTCCCGATAAAATCGGTGATTCTTTGCACATTGCAACCTCGCTTTATAATAAAATGGAAGGAAAGCTACGGCTTTGTCCTGAACTTCACGCGCAGTACAACGAGTTCTTACGAGAGTATAATTCGCTCGGTCATATAAGGAAGGTGGAATTATCTGACCGCTCCGAGTTCGAGCCGGTATATATTCCTCATCATCCCGTTTTGCGCGACTCGAGTTGCACTACGAAATTGCGCGTTGTCTTCAACGCTTCGTGCAAAACGAGCAATAAGACTTCGCTTAACGATCACTTACTGATCGGTCAGAGACTGCAGCAAGACCTCTCCGCTATATTATTGCGCTGGCGTCAATGGCAATTTGTTTACACGGCGGACATTGCTCAAATATTCCGCTAAATTCTCGTGCATCCGTCTGTCTGACGCGGATTTTCAAAGAATCTTATGGCGATCGTCGGCCGATGGGCCGATTGAACACTATCGCCTTCTCACTGTAACGTACGGGCTCGCCCCCGCTCCGTACCTCGCAATAAGGGTACTGAAACAGCTTTCTCTAGATAAAGGTGACAACTATCCCGCGGCTGTTTCAATTCTCAGCGAGTCCTTCTACGTGGACGATGCGCTCTTTGGCGCGGACGATACGACTTCATTGATAGAAGCTCGTGTCCAACTAGTTGAAATCCTGCAAAAGGGAGGTTTTCAACTACGAAAGTGGGTTTCTAATGCCTCCTCTCTTCTTCAAGGACTTTCGGCTCATCAGCCGGAAGTCACCGATCACTTACTCGTAAAAGAAGATTCTCGGGCTTTCATGGCTTGCTAAAGAGGACGCGTTCAAATTCGTGATAACTCCGTTGAGATCGGTTACGCACACGAAACGTTCCGTTCTCTCGTTCACGGCAAAATTATACGACCCAATAGCCGGTTGTTGTAACCGCGAAAATCTTGCTACAAGAGTTATGGCTTTTCAAATGTGATTGGGACTCCCCTCTTCCAGAGTAGTTGCGCGATCGTTGGGAGAGCTACACCAACGATTTAGAATCATTAAACCGCGTCCGAATACCGCGTTGGACCGGTCGACATTCCAATAACCTCGCGTTCAAAATCCACGGGTTTGCCGACGCTTCAAACCGCGCTTACGCGGCGGTCGTTTATATTCGAGTGCTTCCTTCGCCAACGAAGTTTCATATCACTCTGCTCGCTGCTAAAACAAAGGTCGCGCCGATCAAAACCGTAAGCATCCCGCGCTTGGAACTGAACGCTATCGTCCTCCTCAGCCGGCTAATCAAGTGGACCTTGACATCGTTGAAATTACCTCCGATTCCAATATACGGATGGACGGATTCGACCATCGCTCTCGCGTGGCTCGGTCAACATCCATCAAAATGGAGCACCTACGTGGCTAACCGCGTATCCGAAGTCTGTCTGGATTCTGTTTGTTGGAATCACGTTCCGTCTCGAGATAATCCGGCGGACTGTGCCTCGCGCGGCTTGACCGCCTCCGAGCTCGTGACTCACCCGCTATGGTGGAACGGTCCACGATGGCTTCAGAAGCCATCGACTGCGTGGCCGATTCTGAATGTCTCAGCTCCGCTCGACACTGCCACCGATCAGCAAGTGTCGGTGGAAAGAAGACGGCCTGTGACGTTCCATGTTCAAGAGGCCGAGGAATGGGAACTCCCATATAGGTTCTCCACTTGGACCAAGCTTGTCCGCGTGACTGCCTATATGAATCGCTTTATTCTTCGTGTAAAAGAAAAGAGCGCGTCTCGCTCCCAACTCTTCTCCCTTCTGAACGCCGATGAGTTTAGGAGGGCGGAAATCTTCTGGTTGCGCTATCTGCAACAGAGATTCTTCGAGCGAGAAACGCGCTCACTAAAGAATAACGGCACCATGCCGCATTCGAGCTCGTTGAGCAAATGTCCTTTTCTAGGAGAGGACTCTTTACTCCGTCTTGGCGGGCGGTTGACGAATTCCGCGCTCAGCTATGACGAGCAACATCCTATAATAATAGCGGTATGCTTGTAACGGATCCGCGATATCCTGTCTTTCTTTGTTCTTGAAGAACGACAATCGAACCTCAATCACGTATTCAATAGTCTATCAAAAGGGTCCGAAGCGTCGGAACCAGATACAGTGTACAAATCTGATATGATACAATAAAATTACTGTTATTAAAATTAAATAAAAGGAAAAACAATCACAATAAAATATAAAATATATTTCATTAATTTTACTTTACGGTTTAGTAAAATTAATAAAACATGTTTCATATTTTATTGTGATAGATATTATTATTTTGAATGTGATAAATATTAATTAGAGGAATTCTAATAAAATTTTTTCCATACAATATTATCCTACGATTACCACAATTTTCAGGGCAAATTCTAAGAGAAAATTCTCTCAGATTGTGATTATTTATGTGTTGTAATTTGTAATCAGTTATTTATTACAATAATTTTAATCAAGTGCGTGAGTCAAAGTGTCAATAGAATTTATTACAAAAAAATGATTTCATCATGCAGTGTGTCACAGTGTGTCAATATCGGATTGTATCCAGTCAGGCAACAATTATTCGTCAAAGGACATCAAACATCTCTACAAGGTAAGAATCAGTGAGAGAGAGAGAGAGAGAGTGTGTGTGTGTGTGTGTGTATACGCGTACACACACACGCACACACACACACACACACACACAAAACGCTGCGTGTAACAAACAGCTGATCGCTTCGAGCGCCCACGTAATCGCCCGCGTCGGATAATGTGGTGCGCCGCTCCTGATTACCGCCCGTACTCGTGCTATAATTCGCTAACTATTACTTTTTATATTTCAAAAACTAAGCTTCAGATAAAATTTAATTTTGGCAAAGGAAAAAATCGTCTTTAAATTAAGTCAGGAATACGACATTTTAAAGACAAACGGTTGTTTTGAATCACCCTGTATAATACAGGAAGGATCGATGATATTTCGACTATCTGTCAACTGTGTCGGTCCGACGGTTTCTTCAAAAGCTTCCGCCCCGGCTCTCCCGTTGCGGGAGAGACGCTCCGATCGAGAAACACACAACTCTACCTTTGTGCCGTAGCCTTCCCTGGCGGGAGGCGGCGGTCCGCGCGCGTCCTCGGACAGCCTGATCGAAGAGCCACCACGATTATTCTTTCTCTCTCTCTCGTCCGAGAGAAGAGACCACGATGGTTGAACGAGAAGCGCGTTTCTTCGCGAACGCAAAAATTTCGAACGATTACCCTGAACGGTGAATCACTTGGCTCGTAGGTCGATGAAGAACGCAGCTAAGCTAATTGCGCGTCAACTTGTGTGTAAATTGTCACGTATGTTCGGAGCGAACGAACGCAAAGGTCAATCGTAGATGAATTGAAGTAAATATTCGAGCCGAGATGTTATTCCGGTTGTTTCGATTCCGCGAGCGGAGGAATATTACAAAAAACTCGCCTTTGTCTCGCGTTTCGGGCGTGATGGGGCAATCGTCCACGATAGGTTTCAGCACGTGTGCCACGCGCGATAGGAGAGCCTAGCTGCCGAATTCCGCGAGATCAAAAATGAGTCTACGAGGAGTTGAAACTGAAGGAGCTCCGTGTATATCAGCGAAAAGCGCATCGCGCGAATTTATCTCGTTCTAGAGCGAAAACTCCGCGTTTAATTTGTCGCGAGGCTTTGAATAAAGCTTGCCTCAAAGTGAGTTTCTCCACCTTTAAATTTCTCCGACATCTAGTCTCCTTTGTATCTACGATTTGACTTATAAATAAATAAATTTGCCTCGCGCGGAAAATTAAAACAAATCGAAGGTTCTCGCACAGGAAGTAAAATGGTCCTTCGAGACGGATTGTGAAGATAACGAGGGACGAATCAAGGTAAAAACGGAGAAAAAGTGATTCTCGTGGGACTCTCGCGGACAGTGAAAAAGCGCGGTGGACAAGAGAAGCCCATCAGTCTACAAACGAGTGTGCAAAAGAAGAGACAGGGAACCAAGTGTCGAGTTCGCTTT
>NW_028190735.1:20000-34192 GCF_048542155.1 Nylanderia fulva | reverse complement strand
GAAATTGAAATATTCGACGCCGAGATGTTATTCCGGTTGTTTTCGATTCCCGCGAGCGAGGAATCTACAAAAACCGCTTTGTCTCGCGTTTCGGAACGTGATGGGGCAATCGTCCACGAATAAGGATTTCAGCACTTCCACGACGTACTATCGGATTGAGCCTTAGCGTGCCGAATTCCGCGAGGATCAGAATGAGTCTACTCGAGAGTCTGAACTGAAGAGACGTCTCCGTGTATATCAGCGAAAAGAGCATCGCGCGAATTTATCTCGTTCTAGAGCGAACTTCCGCGTTTTTAATCTTGTCTGCGAGAGTTTTGAATAAAACTGCTTTGCCTCAAAGGTGAATTTCTCCACCTTTACAATTTCTTCTCCGCATCTAGTCTCCTTTTGTATCTACGATTTGACTTATAAATAAATAAATTTGCCTCTGCGCGGAAAATTAAAACAAATCGAAGGTTCTCGCACAGAAGTAAAATGGTCCTTCGAGCCGGATTGTGAAGATAACGAGGACGATAAGGTAAAACGGAGAAAGTGATTCTCGTGTGACTCTCGCGGACAGTGAAAAAGCGCGGGTGGACAATAGAAGCACATCGTCTTACAAACGAGTGTGCAAAAGAAGAGACAGGAACCAAGTGTCGAGTTCGCTTAGAGAAACAAGTGTACGGGTAGACTCCGATTCACGTCGTCAAACAAAACCCAATTTGACTCGTGAGACGAAACTTAGTGGTCTCTTTCGAGACAAATTCGTCGCGTTCGACAGTCAGGTCGTTCGCGAAACTCGTGCCGTCGGCGCCGTTCACGCGCCCGACATACTTAGTGGTCTCTTTCGAGACAAATTCGTCGCGTTCGACAGTCAGGTCGTTCGCGAACTCGTGCCGTCGCGCCGTTCACGCGCCCGACATACTCAGTGGTCTCTTTTGAGACAAATTCGTTGCGTTCGACAGTCAGGTCGTTCGCGAACTCGTGCCGTCGGCACCGTTCACGCGCCCGACATACTCAGTGGTCTCTTTTGAGACAAATTCGTCGCGTTTCGACAACAAGGTCGTCCGCAAACTCTTGCCGTCCGCGCCGTTCACGCGCCTGACATAATCAATGGTCTCAAGTCAAACTTGAGACATACGCGTCGCGTTCGATAGAGGAAGCGTCCGCGAATCTTTCCGTCTGTATTACTGACGTTGCTCAGCTCAAAAAAAAAAAAAATGTCGACAGCAAAAGATCTGTTGATCGCGCAATTAGACACGATCTCTCAAGCGAAACACGTCTTCGTTAGGCATCCATGACAGGCCGAGAACTTTAAGTGAATCTTCCGTCATGATTAGATGATCGGTTACTTCCGATTGGTCAACAGACAAATCCTTGAGAAGTTCGATCGAATTTGATGCCCATTTTCTTAATTGAAATCCCCCCTTTTCCATTAACTGCATCAATTGAACGCGAGTATTTTTTAAAGATTTTATATCATCCGCGCCAAACAGGGCGTCGTCTACATAAATAGACTCTCCTAGGATAGGAACCGCGGCCTTGAACTTTTCTCCCTCGTCAAGGGCGAGCTGTTTCAATACTCGCATTGCGAGATACGGAGCGGGAGCGAGACCGTAAGTGACCGTTAACAAGCGAAAATGTCGAACGGGGCGCTTCCGCTTGAGGACGCCAAAGAATTTTTTGGTAGTCTGAATCGAATCTTGCTCATGAATTTGAATTTGCCGAAACATCTTGGCGATGTCGGCCGTACAAACGAAGCTCCACCGTCGCCATCGCGATAACACGGCAGGTAGATCTTGCTGTAATTTGGGCCCTATTAATAAAAAGTCATTCAACGATGTGCCATTCCTAGTTCGGCACGACGCGTTGAAAACGACCCGTAATTTAGTCGTGCAACTATCTTCCCGAATCACGGGGTGGTGCGGAATGTAAACGGGCAAATACTCAGGTTTTTTTCCGACTCGTCGACGCTAGTCATATGTCCGAGGGACTCGTATTCCGCTAGAAATTCGTTATACTGCGAATACAGTTCCGATCGATTTCTCAATTTGTTTTCCATGCGGTTGTACAGCGACCGCGCAATGGAAAGAGACTCTCCGATTTCGATCGGAGGATCACATTTAAAAGGTAGTCGAACGACGTATCGTCCGTCGGACAACCGACTATGCGTCTGCACGAAGTGTCGCTCACAAATCCCTCCTCCGTGAGGGGAATTTGAGGCGCGATCTCCTCATCTTCCCAGAAACCGCTGGAGAAGAGTGTCTATCTCTTGACCGAGAACGCAATTTAAAACGGCTTCTTTTGAAGCCTTCCGTTTATTTTTGGTCGGACCGGAAAATAATCCAACCGAGCGCGGTTAGTTGAGCTGTGGGGGTACCGAGCGGACCTTGCCTCAAGTCGCGCATCAAAAGTGAGCCATAAACGTCGGCTCCAAGAAGCAAGTGAATTTGATGTTTGCTCGACGGATCCGGATCCGCGAAGGAAAGGCCCTTCAAGTGAAGCCACGATTCGACAGGTCGAACTTGCGAAGCCGCGTACGACGTGATCTTCGGAAACACGTACACTGTGATTGGAAAATACCGGGTCGGATTTCGCGCACGGAGTCATTCGCAAGGACACGCGCGACTTTGCGGCACCCGTGTAGGTTTCCCCGAATCCTTTGATTTGTAAATCGGTTCTTTGTCGCTTGGTCCGTTTTGACAGAAAGATTCCGATATAAAACTAAAATTGGATCCCTAATCCAATAGCGCGCGAACCTTAAAGCGTCGGCCCTCAGCGGTGTGGATGTTCACCCACGCGGTTGCGAGGAGAACCGCGGGAGTCGTAAAGTCCGGCGGCTCGATTGTCTGGACGCTGGCCACGGCAGCGTTATTGGAACCGTCCAAGGCGTCGGACTTCGCATTCGTTTTCACGCTTGGTTTCGCAGCTTTCCGAATCTTTTCTGACAGCTGACGATTGATAATTTTCGGAATGCAATAAAGAATGATGAGACCGACTGCAGTGGTTGCATCGCTGTTGGCTCGGGCAATTCGGCGAAATATGCCCCGAGCGCAATCAATTAAAGCATACACGATTTTTGCGAGCGAGCTCATTTCGTTGTTCAACTGATTTTTGACGAAACGGCTCGCACTTTATCACGAAATGATTGCCTGAGCAGCATATGCACTTGACAGCGGAGACGTTATGCATTGACGACTTGTTTGGCTTTTGATTAACACTTTCTCTTGAAACTTCCGCGAAGTCTGACAATCCGCGGATTCGAGTCGTAAGAAATTCATGAATATCTTTGTACGCCGGAATTGAAGTTATAGAGGGAACACTTCAAGTTCCACTCGCTTCGCGTTTTTTGACAGAATTTTTGTGAGACGCAATAAACAAGCATATCGTCCCACTGAGCAACCGGTCGACTCAAATTCGTCAGCGCGGCCAGCGATGCAGCCACCGTGTCTCGCAATCTCTTAACTCGCCTACGCTTTCATGTTTCATAAACGGGCGATTATAATCGATCATAATCGGAACGACGGTTAACAGATGTTTGATTCATAAACCTAACGCCTCGATTCGCGGCAAGCGCCTCCTCCCTCGTCATCATGCGCTTCTCTTCGTCGCTCCATTGGCGGTTAACCCTCTCGACGTTAACCTCCTCGTTGACGATGGCCTCGTGTGCACATCGGCGATGGAGGCCGAGCCGAGTCCGGTCTTCGTGGTGAACGCACGGATCACAGTGTGGGCATGGGAATTAGCGTGGCTTGCGGGGAGCAGGGACAGGGGCAGCGAGTGTTGGGCGGCGTCGTGGCCTAGCGGGCGGCCGACGAGAAGAGCCTGGAGAGGGGTCAGGAGAGGGTGGCGAAGGGACGACAGGACCGGCGGCCCGAGGCTGCCGCCGGAGATTATATTTTTCTCTTCTTGTGGTGCCTGCCGTAAACAGACCCGAAGGGCTGGCAACCCCACGGACCCGGACGGAGCGTTGCCGCTCCGCCAAGCCAGAGCCCCGTTGGCCGCCGGGAGGTTGGTTCCGACGTTGCCCGACTCCTCACCGCGAGGAAGGTGGGGTTGGCGCATGGAAACCACCAAAATCGGCGGCTCCCTTAAGAGAGTCATAGTTACTCCCGCCGTTTACCCGCGCTTGCTTGAATTTCTTCACGTTAACATTCAGAGCACTGGGCAGAAATCACATTGCGTCAACACCGCGAGGGCCATCGCAATGCTTTGTTTTAATTAGACAGTTGGATTCCCCTAGTCCGTGCCAGTTCTGAGCTGAGCGTTGAATGGCGGGCCGAAGAGGACGACCACGACGGCTTGCGCCGCCACGGAAGCCTCGCAGCAAGGAAGATCCGCGGGAGGCAAAGGCACGGAGCCGAGCTCGGATCCCGGGACCGGCGCGAGAACGCCGACCGTTCACTCGCCCAGGCCCGGCACGTCAGCCCCGCTTCTCAGAAGCCAATCCTTATTCCGAAGTTACGAATCCAATTTGCCGACTTCCCTTACCTTACATTATTCTATCGACTAGAGGCTCTTTACCTTGGAGACCTGCTGCGGATATGGGTACGAACCGGCGCGACACCTCCCACGTGGCCTCTCCTGGATTTCAAGGTCCGAGGGGAAGATCCGGACACCGCCGCAACTGCGGTGCTCTTCGCGTTCCAAACCTATCTTCCCTGCTAGAGGTTTCCAGGAAAGGGAACTCGAATGCTTATACAGAAAGAAAACTCTTCCCGGATCTCCCGACGGCAGTCTCCAGGTCAGTTTGGGTTACCCCGACGAAACACTCTTACAGGGGCCCGAATTGTAATGCGGTTCCGCTGCCGGGTTCCGGAAATAGGAACCGGATTCCCTTTTGCCCGACGGGCGTGTGTCGTTCGTATAATATTTATTATTATTTCTCGACACTCGAGTATATTGTAACGCCGTCATTGACATAGGATTTCTCCTAGGCTTAGGATCGACTGACCTCGTGTGCAACGGCTGTTCACACGAAACCCTTCTCCACGTCAGTCCTCCAGGGCCTCGCTGGAGTAATTTGCTACTACCACCAAGATCTTCACCGACGGCGGCTCCAGGCAAAGGCTCGCGCCCAGACTTTTCTGCGCTCACCGTCGCGACACTCCTACTCGTCAGGGCTTCGTGACGACGCGAGAGAAGACTAACGACCCGCATTCCGGTCGGTTGCCGCCCCACTTGCCAGCTGACGGCAGAGTATAAGCTCGACGCTTCAGCGCCATCCATTTTCAAGGCTAGTTGCTTCGGCAGGTGAGTTTTACACACTCCTTAGCTGAGTTTCCGACTTCTGGCCACCGTTCGCTTCTTAAGCAACCAACGCCTGTTTCATGTGTCCATGCGCGCGAAGTGGGCGCTGAAAACTCGGCGTTTGCAGTGTTCATCTCCACAGCGCCAGTTCTGCTTACCCAAAAGGCCCACTGTGCACTCTGATTCGAAGATGCTCGTGCTTCATAATTCAAGAAAGCCAGAGATCTCACCCAGTTAAATTTTGAGAATACGGGTTGGGTCGTTTGGGCCAAAGCCTCTAATCATCGCTTTAACCAGATGAGACTTCGCGCGCGTTCCGGGCGGAACTGCCGAGTGCCATCTATCCTAAGGAAACTTCGGAGGAAACCAGCTAATATATGGTTCAATTAGTTCTTTCCGCCCCGATACCCGTTCGACAATCGATTTGCACGGACTCGCGGGACAAAAATCCGCCGACCGACGCGAAGCACGCGGCCGCTACGATGAATCTCCCCGTTCGATCTGTTGGTTTCTTAGGTTTACCACTGAACCGGTTTCACGTACCTTGAACTCATCTTTTCAAAGTTCTTTTCAACTTTTCCCTCCACGGTACTTGGTCGCTAATCGGTCTCGTGGTCGTATTTACCTTAATGAGTTTTTTACCACCCCTTAGAGCTGCACTGCATCAACAACCCGATTTCTAAGTGAGATATTCTCCCGAGCGCGCAACCGGTCGCTACGGCCTGGCACCTCTACTGGTAATTTGCCCCATTCAAGAATGGACTTGGACGCGACGCGGCACCTCGGGATAAGCATCCTTTCGAACCCACATTTCCCTGGCGTCGGAACCGCGGATTCGGTGCTGGGCTCTTCCTGTTCGCATCGCCGCTATAAGGAAATCTGGTCCGTTTCTTTTCTCCGCTTAATAATATGCTTAATTTCACGGGTATCTCTCCTGCCTGAGTCGTGCGCGCATAGTGAGTTTGCGTATAGCCCGTTTTGCCTCCTCCGCGTCGCTCATCGTCTCTCTCTTCTATAATATATAGATGAGCGAGAGAGAGGCGTCGACGAGAGAGCACAGCGGCAGCACACGAAATACGCGGAATTCAATCGCCGGGGCGCTAACCGCACACCCCTCTTGTGGTAATGGAGACGATATATCGCGGGGTTCGAAATTCTCGGCTCTCCTTTTTCTTTTATAGACAAATTCGGGCGGAATCGATTCGACGAGTACACGACGCGGCGCGCCGTCCTTTTTTTTTGCTTTAACGAAAATTTCGTGGACTCGGACACGCGGGTCGGCTCGCGATTCAAAAACCCTTCTCCGTAAAGAGGTAAAGGATTACGAATGCTCCTCTCCGCCGGACGACACTCGCCGTATATTTCTCTCCGTATACCGTTATGTGTGCGGGCAAGGGCGCCTCGGCCATAAGAGACGCGCGAGCGCTATCGCACCAAGAGACGCGGCACAGAGTGCGAGAGCAGTCGGTCAGTCTGTGTGATGTACGGAGAGGAGAGACGGTGAGTCATAGCGCTACCTACTTTCGGGAGACAACGACGCCACGCCCGCTCTAGGGAAAGCGTGCCATTCACCGCCCTGACCCTTTTTTGGCCGTTTGTTGCTCCTTCGCTCGCGCTCTTACTCTCATCCCATTCTCCTCGGCTCTCGCGTACACACACGACTTGGATACACAAACACGCTCCCCCTCTTAGATTCGCGCCAACATTCTCTGGGCGTGCGTTCGCCAACGTTTGACACGCTTGTGCGCTTCTCTTTCTCATTATTATTTCGGTGTGTCATTTCAAGACGACTCAAGGATTTGCGCCGCGGCTGGTCTGGCGCGGCACAGACACCTCGGGCGAACGTCCAACGATCGCTCGTACGCCCATTGTAAGCGTTGCACAGAGCACAGGCGACGCGCGCGCACATTCTCTGGTCGCCCGCGTCGTGGCCGTGCGCGCTTTTCGGGCGCAAGTAGTTAAGGGGTACTAAAACGACTCTCAGCCAGGCGTGGTCCGGGAATTGTATCCGTGGACCGCAATGTGCGTTCGAAATGTCGATGTTCATGTGTCCTGCAGTTCACAAGTTGTGCGAGAACCTTCGATTTGTTTTAATTTTCCGCGCAGAGGCAAATTTATTTATTTATAAGTCGGCTCGTAGATACGAAGGAGACTGGATGCGGAGAAAATTGTAAAGGTGGAGAAATTCACTTTTGAGGCAAAGCAGTTTTATTCAAAACTCTCGCAGACAAGATTAAAACGCGGAAGTTCGCTCTAGAACGAGATAAATTCGCGCGATGCTCTTTTCGCTGATATACACGGAGACGTCTCTTCAGTTCAGACTCCTCGAGTAGACTCATTTTTGATCCTCGCGGAATTCGGCAGCTAAGGCTCATCCGATCGACGCGTGGCACACGTGCTGAAATCCTATTCGCGGACGATTGCCCCATCACGCTCCGAAACGCGAGACAAAGGCGAGTTTTTGTAGATTCCTCGCTCGCGGAATCGAAAACAACCGGAATAACATCTCGGCGTCGAATATTTTCAATTTCTACGATTAACCTTGCTTCGTCGCTCCGAAAATACGTGACAATTTTAAACATACCGCCCGCCTCGCATTTGAACGTATGCGAATATGCGAAATATAGCCAACGGTAGTCTTCAACGTACGATGAAGACAATAAATCAATTTTCAATCAACCAAGAAATCAAACAAGAGATCAATGCAATAATTCCTTGCGATCGAATAACGAGGGCAAGTAATCAGAAGGTGAAAAAACCTTTTACAATTTTCGAGTAAATATTTCTAAATTATAAAGACGCTCTCAATTTTCAATAGGCACTGAGCCTTAGCAAATATTCGCCTCTTTCGGCTGTTCGAGCACGCAAATACAATTATACATGTTTCGAAATTCTACCGACAATGCGATGGGTCGAATAACAAAGTCATAAATGCGATACCTGGCTCGAAAACCACGCCGAAGAGGAGAATATTGCCTAACATAGTAGATTTTTAACGTATAAGACGGGCAACAAGAGCCAAATCGCGGATGACAATGCGTTATCCTAACGAAACTAAATAATTTTCCGTTAGAATTAAATACCGGTGCACAAGGCACCAAATTTTACTTGGACACGGCCAAGATTTTAAATATGAAATAATCTCATATTTGAGATTTAATTTCAATACCCCCTTTAACCCCCCTACGGAAAATAAATAAATGAATGCAAGAGAAAAATATAGATCCGAAAATCGCTGAATCGGGAATCGAACCCGAGACCTTTCGCTTGCCGGGCGACTGCTCTTCCAGCTGAGCTATTCAGATCCTTTCGATTCTATACTTTTCTCTGTTATATATATTAATGTTGGTAAACAAACGCATTTTTTAAGCCAGCGTGTATCAAATATAAAAGTTTTAACAAGGTTCTGTAATATAAATATAAATTTAACGTATAAGACGGGCAACAAGAGCCAAATCGCGGATGACAATGCGTTATCCTAACGAAACTAAATAATTTTCCGTTAGAATTAAATACCGGTGCACAAGGCACCACATTTTACTTGGACACGGCCAAGATTTTAAATATGAAATAATCTCATATTTGAGATTTAATTTCAATACCCCCTTTAACCCCCCTTCGGAAAATAAATAAATGAATGCAAGAGAAAAATTTAGATCCGAAAATCGCTGAATCGGGAATCGAACCCGAGACCTTTCGCTTGCCGGGCGACTGCTCTTCCAGCTGAGCTATTCAGATCCTTTCGATTCTATACTTTTCTCTGTTATATATATTAATGTTGGTAAACAAACGCATTTTTTAAGCCAGTTATTTTCCATAGGGGGGTTAAAGGGGGTATTGAAATTAAATCTCAAATATGAGATTATTTCATATTTTAAAATCTTGGCCGTGTCCAAGTAAAATTTGGTGCCTTGTGCACCGGTATTTAATTCTAACGGAAAATTATTTAGTTTCGTTAGGATAACGCATTGTCATCCGCGATTTGGCTCTTGTTGCCCGTCTTATACGTTAAATTTATATTTATATTACAGAGCCTTGTTAAAACTCTTATAAATTAGTTTATTCACTTTCTACAAGTTCGTCGCGTACCGAGACTTATGTTTCTCGGCGCTCGCTCTCTCGAGGACTGACTCGAGGGCTGCGCGAATTTCGGAGCTCGCGTAGGGCGGCAGCCGATCGGGGTCCTCGATTGGACCATCAGAAAATCAGGCGATGTACACACGCCAATTAGCGGCGAGTGTACACGTTGGTTTCACGTGTTTCCTTGGCGTAAACACTAAGGAATTTAACAAAAAAACATTCTAGAAAATTCGATCGTCCTCGAGGATTCGATCCGAAGAACGAATCTTCAACAATGTGGAAAGAATTTTATTAGAATTTCTCTACTATTTATTATATTAAAAATAATAATATGTATCACAAGAAAATATAAAATATGTTTGATTAATTTTACTATACAGTTTAGTAAAATTAATCACACATATTTCATATTTTATTGTGATAGATATTATTTTTAATGTGATAAATATTAATCAGAGAAATTTTAATAAAATTCTTTTCATACCGTATTGTCTCACAATTACCATAACTTTTAGGGTAAATTTTAAGAGAAAATTCTCTCAGTGTACCGATTAATTATTAAAAATTACTTGTAAAAAGGCACACGTTACTCGATGCGGACGACAATTGTTTACACGGCAAGGACACGACAACAGACTGCGGCGACGGATGACGCAACGCGTCGCGACGCTTCGCGACACGTCTAGACGATAACAATCACGCGGCGTTGCCGAACATGTGATTGACGCGAGACATGTATTAAAACGTATAATAATTATGTTATTAAAAAAGGCATATTATAACGTATTATAATTTTTTACGTTATAATACATTTTTTTTAATGACTTAACATTATCCGCCCGTTTTGCCCTTTCTTTTTAAGCGAGACGTGAGAAAAATGATTATGTTTTGCGAACAAGATGTTCCATGTATAAATGTATTGGTCGCTCTGAAAAGAGCGGATTGACTTTGGTCGCTCTGAAAAGAGCGGATTGACTTTGGTCGCTCTGAAAAGAGCGGATTAATTTATAATAGGTGCTCAAAATGACCACCATCCATCCTTATGCAAGCTCGCATGCGTTTAAATAAATTTAATTGGACGTTCTCCATTACTTCCTCTTCGATATTCCAAATTACATATCGCAATCTGGTTTCTAAGTCGTCGACGTTCTCGGGAAGCGTTTTGTATATTGATTCCTTACAGTATCCCCATAAAAAGAAATCAAGAGAATTAAGGTCCGGGGATCTTGCGGGCCAACGTATCGGGCCATACCGACCCATCCAACGTCCAGGAAACTGCTCGTTCAAGTAGTTTGTTACAATCCTGGCGTTGTGTGGTCAAGCACCGTCTTGTTGAAAGAACATTTTATTTCTTTCAAATAGAGGCACTTCTTCTAAAAAATCGGGCAGATTTTCTTTCAAAAGTTCCGCGATACCATAGGGTACGCCTATTTAGCAGGCTAGAGTCTCGTTCGTTATCGGAATTAACCAGACAAATCGCTCCACCAACTAAGAACGGCCATGCACCACCACCCACCGAATCAAGAAAGAGCTATCAATCTGTCAATCCTTCCGGTGTCTGGGCCTGGTGAGGTTTCCCGTGTTGAGTCAAATTAAGCCGCAGGCTCCACTCCTGGTGGTGCCCTTCCGTCAATTCCTTTAAGTTTCAGCTTTGCAACCATATTTCTCTCGGAACCCAAAAGCTTTGGTTTCCCGGAAGCTGCCCGCCGAGTCATCGGAGGAACTTCGGCGGATCGCTAGCTGGCATCGTTTATGGTTAGAACTAGGGCGGTATCTGATCGCCTTCGAACCTCTAACTTTTGTTCTTGATTAATGAAAACATTTTTGGCAAATGCTTTCGCTTCTGTCCGTCTTGCGACGATCCAAGAATTTCACCTCTAACGTCGCAATACGAATGCCCCCATCTGTCCCTATTAATCATTACCTCGGGGTTCCGAAAACCAACAAAATAGAACCGAGGTCCTATTCCATTATTCCATGCACGCAGTATTCAGGCGAAGGTAGCCTGCTTTAAGCACTCTAATTTGTTCAAAGTAAACGTACCGGCCCGACTCGACACTCAGTAAAGAGCACCGCGACGGGATATTAGTTGGGCCGCCCCTCGCGAGGCTAAGCCCACCGGTAGGACGTCCCACATCACGCCAGTTAAACACCGCGAGCGGTGAACCGACGGTGTGCGACACAGATTCAACTACGAGCTTTTTAACCGCAACAACTTTAATATACGCTATTGGAGCTGGAATTACCGCGGCTGCTGGCACCAGACTTGCCCTCCAATGGATCCTCGTTAAAGGATTTAAAGTGTACTCATTCCGATTACGGGGCCTCGGATGAGTCCCGTATCGTTATTTTTCGTCACTACCTCCCCGTGCCGGGAGTGGGTAATTTGCGCGCCTGCTGCCTTCCTTGGATGTGGTAGCCATTTCTCAGGCTCCCTCTCCGGAATCGAACCCTGATTCCCCGTTACCCGTTACAACCATGGTAGGCGCAGAACCTACCATCGACAGTTGATAAGGCAGACATTTGAAAGATGCGTCGCCGGTGCTAGGACCGTGCGATCAGCACAAAGTTATTCAGAGTCACCAAAATAAACGGTGGACGAACGGCGAGCCGCCCGCCACCGATTGGTTTTGATCTAATAAAAGCGTCCCTTCCATCACTGGTCGGGACTCTGTTTTGCATGTATTAGCTCTAGAATTACCACAGTTATCCAAGTAAATGTAGGTACAATCTAATGAACCATAACTGATTTAATGAGCCATTCGCGGTTTCACCTTAATTCGGCATGCACTGAGACATGCATGGCTTAATCTTTGAGACAAGCATATGACTACTGGCAGGATCAACCAGGGAGCATCGTGTTCGGTTACTCGCAAGGGAGTAACTCGCGAGCGAGCCCGAAGACTCGTCGCTAGCTCTTTTCGCGCGCGCGCGCGTTCGATGCCGAAACACCGACGCGCGCGCGACACGCTCGTATGTGCCATTTTATTTGCCGCCGGTCTTGCTCAGCCGGTCGGCGACACTCTGCTGTGTTTAACGCTATTATGTAAAGCGTACGAGAGAACGACGGAGGCGAGAGTAAACCCCCGACGCCGCCGCTTCTCTTCTTCCTCCTCCTCTCCGTTCAAAAATCCACAAGATCAAAATACTCGTGTTCTTATTCTCCCAAATGTTATGATGCGCGGTCTCGAGAGACCGCGCGATTCACCCTGACGCTAGATCGACGATGGCGATGCTTAGACGTCGAGGACTGTTCTGTCTGGTTCGTACGCGTTTAACTGCACACGACCAGCAATAAGATTTTGCTACGGCGTACAAAGCGAGCGGGAAGAAGCAACTCTTCCCGCAAACTCGTATCCGTGGAGTAGATGCTCGGTAAGCGCGACGATTCCGCTGCTGCGTACGAAACGAGAGGAAACCGCGCGGCCAACACACTAGAGGCGTGCGAACCACATAAAAGCCATTCGGTCTTGCGACACCGACTCGTGGCAATGCTGTGCTCGTAATAAATAAGTGTGCGTTAATTTTGCGCGCGTTCGGCGACGAACGAGAAGAGCCGCACCGTAATCCCCGGCGAAGAGGAATACGAGACGACGCGAGAGTCGAACGTACGTTCTCGCGAGACACGCAACCTCCAAGCATGAGAAGACTTGGCGGCGGCGCGTTCTGCGACGATCGTATATTATTTTATATATTCGTGGTTTCCAAATCAAACATTTTATATAAATGTTCTCTCCGTGTCAGAGTCGCGACTCGACAAAATCCGTTCTCGACCCGTTCGGGCGATTCTTCGTTTGTCAACGTCGAGAGCGCGACACGTACAATATTAATCTCTCCTACCTCTTACAGTACCCAACCGACCGGCCAAGCGGTCGGCGACGGTACGGAGAGCGGTCGAAACACGCCGGAGTGGCGAGAGACTCGAGAAAGTACGTTTACGACTCGTCCGGACTCGCTCGACTCGTTCGACGCGCCGAGCGCGACGTATCTCTTATAGTACCCAACCGGCCGGCCAGGCGGTCGGCGACGCACGGTCCTACGCACGGCCGTATGCGAGCGCGAGCGCCGAAAGGCGCGTTCAATCGAGACATTGTCGCGGAGAGCGAACGATCGAAAAGTCATATTGTACGATAAAATATTATCACGATAGCCGTATGGCGAATGTCAAACAACGATAATTAGCATTAATTAAGAAGGAAACAAACGAAATGCCGGGACAATAAGGTATAAACACCGACGGTACCTCCGGGCCGGGCGGCACCTCCGGGTCGGGCGGCACCTCCGGGCCGGGCGACACCTCCGGGCCGGGCGACACCTCCGGGAACTACGGCCGACCGGCGACACCTCCGGGACGGGCGGCACCTCCGGACGACCGAATGATCTCTCGAAGTCAGACGACCGCCGGCGGTACCTCCGGAACACTTAACGACGATTTACGGCGCCGCAACGAGGAGAGCTACGTAAAAACGTTTCGGACGAAAGTTACTTACTATTCGGCGCTCGCTCGACATGAGGGCGCTGTCCGATTACTAACTCGAAACGTGTCTCAAACCCACGTGTCGGAGGCATATATTTCGAATTATTACGGATGATACGCAACACGCAAGCAGCGGTGACCGCGATTACGGTACGGAACACTCGCCCGATGCGAAATCACGCGCGCGGCAACCGAGACGGCTCGTTACGGGCGTGATTATACGTGCGGCACCACATAACGGCCGGCGTCAACTTGGGGACGGACGGCACCTCCGGGACGGGCGACACCTCCGGACGACCGAATGATTTCACCAAGTCCGTCGCCCGCCGGCGGTACCTCCGGGGCACTTGACGGCGAGTAGCGCCGCTACGAGGAGATAATACTACGATACGGAAATACGTTTCGG
>NW_028190735.1:5000-17500 GCF_048542155.1 Nylanderia fulva | reverse complement strand
ACTTTCTTTCGTTTTAATAAGTCTTTCCATATCAGAAAGACATTCATTTCTCAATTCCCTAATTCGTTCGTTTCTTAAATGTTCATATTTTATACAAAGAGAAGATAATATGATATACTGTCTCCTCATCATCGCAATAGGGACAGGATGGTGTTGAACTTCACCGCAATCTGAATAGACTATCGTTTGTAGAACCGTGACTAGATAGTATGGAGAACATCTTCTGATTTGGAACGAACCAGGGATTTTTTCCCACGAATGTCACATTGGGAATATAGGTATATGTAATACGGCCCTTGAGCGAATTTTTCCATCTGTGTTGCCACGTTTCTTCTAACTTTTTAACAACTTGGGACTTTAATGTTTTTATGTACTCCTTTGTTCTTTCTTCAAAAGTCGTTTTTTATTTCCATGTTATCATAAATAAAATTTTTATTTTTCTTAATATTATAAAATGCAGCGTCTTTAACAGCTTGCAAGTCAATAGGTAAAATACCAGTCAGAGTTTGTAGTGCTTCAGTTGATGTTGTTCTGCAGATATTATTAGTTGCTAATATAACAAAGCGCTGGGCAGCGTCCAATTGCCTTCTAAAGCGTGAGAAGTGAGTGGCTCTTAGATCCACGCCCCCACAGCATATAGCATAATTGGCAGTAAAAGAGATTTATTAACAGTTTTAAACATCCTCTTCCTATTCCCCATCTACTTCTATTGACTCTTTTAATTTTAGCGAATATTTTCCTGACTTTCTCCTTAGTATAATCTTATATGCGGCAAAAAACGATAGCTTTCATCCATGTATACTCCGAGATCTTTATTTCTGTACAAAATTTTATCTTTTTTTGCCCTAAGAAGAACTCTGGGCTTCCTTTCAGCATCCAGATTCCCTTTTAATAACACAGCCCTTGTTTTATTTTCCTATATTTGTAAACCGCTATCCGTACTCCATTTCATTATCCTGTTTATTTCCTTCCTCTGCGCCCTCTTCCTCTAATTGTTCCTGGATTTTCCTCCTGGCCCTAGGGATTAGAATATCATCCGCATATGCTATGTAATTTCAAATCTCGGTTTCAGCTTCAGTTTTTGTTTCCACTAATAATTGGTCCATAACTATGTTTCCCATGCTGTAGGCCCAAAATGGAAACCCTGAGGACACCCCTTACTCAGGAGCTTGGACTACCCCCAATTCACTCTCCCGGCTTGCCAATTTGTACCTCTCGATTCCGAGAAGTAATCCATGAAACACCTCAAAAAACTTCCTTGTGCAATGCACACTCCCTAATCCTGTCCCCCAAAATCCCAATCCAAGAAAGATTGTGTCCGAATGCTCTACTTATATCGATCCAAATATGCCCATTACGTAGTTTGATTCGGCCGATTTCACGCTGCCTGACCCGCTCTGCTATTGCGTCCTCCGTTGATCGTCCCTTTATGAAGCATATTGATTGTCGGAGCACATTTCTAGACTTTCGAAACGTTGTACCATGATTCTTTCGTACACTTTCCCAACAAATGACAACAGTGAGATTGGCCTGTACGATTTAGGATCGCTCGGATCCTTTTCAGGGCTTTTGAGCAGCAGTTTTAAATCCGCCTGTTTCCATTGCTTTGGAAAGCTGTTTTTATCAAAGCATGTGTTGAAGAGTGAGTAAAGTGCGTTTGGTGCTGCCTTCCAACTATTTTTAATTATTTCCGCTGTTATTTTATCCGGACCAGGAACTTTTTTCTTCTTTGTTCTTTTAATTGCTTCATCTATTTCGTCCATTCTTATTTCCTGTTCCATATTGTAGTTTAAGTATTCGCTATATCTGTTCTTTATGTTTTGTGAATCCTCTGCTTCTGTACTTTCCTCTTCCATCCGGCATTAATGTTTCCAAAGTCTCTTCGCCGATGAAGTCCAATCAGTTGTAAAATCGCTACCCGAATTTAATCGTACTTAGGATATTACTATTTTTAATCTTTCCCATCATTCATTAGCTTGTATGCCAGTCCCCAAGGTTTTTCGTAGTGTTCTCTCTGGTTCACGAAATCATTCCACGAGTCCTTTACACCTCAAACAATTTTCCCTTTTGCATTTCACACTCAATCCTGTCCAAACTCCCAATCCAAGAAAGATTGTCGAATGCTCTACTTATATCGACAAATATGCCCATTACGTACTTTGATTCGGCCGATTTCACGCTGCTGACCGCTCTGCATATTGCGTCCCTCCGTTGATCGTCCCTTTATGAAGCCATATTGATTGTCGGAGCACATTTCTAGACTTTCGTAAATTACTTGAAACGTTGTACCATGATTCTTTCGTACACTTTCCCAACAACTGACAACAGTGAGATTGGCCTGTACGATTTAGGATCGCTCGGATCCTTTCAGGGCTTTTGAGCAGCAGTTTTAATCCGCCTGTTTTCCAATTGCTTTGGAAAGCTTGTTTTATCAAAGCATGTGTTGAAGAGTGAGTAAAGTGCGTTTGGTGCTGCTTTCCAAACTATTTTTATAAATTTCCTGTGCCTCCGTTCCGCTGTTTATTTTATCCGGAACAGGACACTTTTTCTATGCTGTTGTTCTTTAATTGCTTCATCTATTTCGTCCATCTTATTTCCTGTTCCATATTGTAGTTTAAGTATTCGCTATAATCTGTTCTAATTAATGTTTTGTGAATCTTCTGGCTTTTGTACTTTCCTTCCATCCCCCATTTAATTTTCCAAAAAGTCTCTTCGCCCTGAAGTCCCAAACAGTATTTGAAAGGGCCGGCAAAATCTATCCGCGGGGGAAAATGGGCGATGGCGTAAATCGGGGTGACGGTGATCGCCTGAGTGATTTCCCGGCCCTCGCGCTTTCGCGTATGCATGTCATACATTTTTTTTTGGAATTTGAAAAGAGTTCGCACCGAATCCAAAATTTTGCGAAATACCGTAGAGTAATTTTGGGGGACCCCCGTGCAAATCGAAAGGAGTTGATCGAAAATTTAATTGGGTAAATGCGGTGACGCGGAAGGTACCGGAAAATCTCCCCCGTATGAGGAAAGGAGTGGCGGGGGCCCCCCGCCAAGCGAATAATGCCTTTTTCCCCGCCCAAGAAACGGCTTTAGCGAACGCGGGGCCGTTTTGCTTGCGGGAATTCCCCGAAAACGCGAGGGTTTCGGCATTGAAGCTTAGGGCTTGTAATTTTGGATCCAAAGACCCGCGCTCTTTGACATAAAGGTCGTCAATCCCCCCCGGCCGCCATTTCCCCCTCGCTTTGTTGCTGGTTTTTATGCGTTCTAAAAGCAAACCTGCCCTGTGACCAAAGAATTTTTTCCCCCCCGCGAAAAAATTTTCGTGGTATTGAATATATCCGTCCCGGGGCGACTTTGAATTATCTACGGTGCGACGCGAATTTCGGCATTCACGTTTTGCTCTTTTTTTGCCCGAAAATTTTTGTCCTGCAATTTTTTTCTCTGGCCAAAAACGGGGGGATCTTTTAGCCGGGCCCCGGGGCCTGACCACCACAGGGGGTTGGACGCAAAAACCCCCTACCGAAATCCCCGCGCAAAAAACCCGGGGGGTTGCGATTGTCGGACGTGATCCAATTTCGCTGTCGGAAATTTCGTCTAATCTCGGAGACTGCGTGCGAGAACGTTGCCTTTTTGAGGGGTGTTGTGACCCACCTGTGCACGGGGGAAATTGTCCAGCCGTAAATCGGTATACCCGGGTTCTCGAGCACCCCCCAAAAACTGATTTTTAACGGCTAGGAGTACGATCCATTTTCCGGCGGGGGAATGGCAATCTTTTTTTAAAAGGGCGCCATTTTTTGTTTTGGGCCCCGCGACAGCAAAACCAAAAATTCGATTGGGAGTGGGGAACCCCGTAAATAGCGACAGCACGTAGGCCGCGTAGCGTGGGAAATCCGTAATCCCCACCCCGTGACGGGATCGTAGGTTTAACCCAAACGTGGATACGGAAATTAGAAAGCTTAGGAAGCGCAAACGAATCTTCCCATCTTTCAGAAGAAAAGCGGGAAAATCCACCCAATCGTTTTTTTGAACCCACAGATCCTGATCATATTTTCGTACAATTACGAGGGGCAAACCCCCCTAAGGGGTCGAATAGCCGCCGATAAAGAAGGAGGTCCGCTTCTGGTTCGCGTTTCCGTAAATTTTCTTGGTTCGAAAAAGAATAAAAAAAATCGTGGGTCGGGGCCAAGCGACCCAAGGACTTTAAAGATTGTATTTCTCAAAGCGTGATCGCATATAACCGTGACCCGCCGGGGAATAATTGACAAGAGTTTGGATTTTAGCCCCCCATTTTTCCCAAGTAAATCCGCGGAGTGCTCAAATCGTTAAGTGAGCGCGCAATTGTATGCGGACCGATGTCATTCGCACCAAAAGAGATCGTCACGTGGCCAATTTTTTAAAAGGTTTTTTTTGCAGTTTGCGGAAAGCGCAGCTCATCTCGGCAAGCGAGTCGAACCGGCGCGAGATACGGTGCCTACCGTGCCGTAGAAACGTGGGGGAGCGGTAAAAGGACCGGACTTTGCGGATTGGCTCCAGAGTTTCTCTGGTATCTAAAAGTGGGGGGTGTACTAGGATCTGACGAACTTTTTTAAAGTCGCCAGATAGACGAACGTTTAAAAAACGCCAATTCAGCAAAACCCCGCCGAGATCTTTTTTTGAAGCTTAGCCCAACTATAAGCAACATTAGATAAAACCGTTGGACGTGACACTCGAAGCGTTAAATACAACGCGCCTTTGGTTGTCGGCTGTTTTTTCCCCCGGGATCACGGATGGTGAGGGAGAAAAAACGGGCCCACGGGGAGGTGGAAAATCGCGAACCTGTTCCAGTCCCTAAAAACTCGTATTAGCAGAAATTTATTGTACCCGCAGCAAGGTCCTATTGCGAAGTATGGGTTTTTCCTTTTTTGGGAAATAAAACCTTTGGGGCGAGTTTATAACTATCCCCCAAACGGGAGCTATTATTTGGAATGGAAATCGAATAAAAACGGCCGCCGCTTTCCCCGCGAAGGGGTTTGACTAAAGGGTTTTCGCATAGCTCCTCTTCGGGGAGGAAAATGATTTTGAGGGGTCTCCTCCGTTTCCCAAAATTTTTTGAAAAGAGCTCGTCTAGAGATGGAGCGGCCCCACAAAACAAACCGTCGCTTCCTAAGCGTACTAAAAAACCAATGACTTTTCCGGGGTGAAAATATCCAACCTAAGGTTAAAAATGCGGGCCCTAGGGGGAAACCCGGGGGGCCCCCTTGGATTGGCCCCGAGTACAAAAGAACCATAGAGGCGGGGTCCCATTTACTTCAATATTTTCTTTTTTTTACGGACGGGATCCGGAGTTCTAAAACCTTTCGGGGAGGCCAAACGCGACGGAAAACCTTGAGTAGCGGTAACCGTGATTTTTGATAAAGTAAACTGAAATCGGCAGCGTGATCCAGGACGGAGACAATTCGGTAAAACTCGTTTGTGCTCGCGCGATGCCAGAGTATTCTTCCCCGAAAACCCGGGAAAGTTTTAAATTTGCGCGACGTCGGTCGGAACGTATCTCTGGCGGAGCTTCCCAATAAAGCTTTTCGACGGATTGGGAAAGAGCGCGGGGCCCGCAGTTCGGCCTTAACCGGTGAAGTCGGACCCCGAGCGGTAGGGGAAAAGGGCGGGAAACGGAGCTTGAGATCGGCCCTAGAGAACGGTTTAATTTGTCGCTACGTTTGGTGGAGGCGTCATTAAATGCGCCTTTTGTTCGCACGCTTTTTTTTGCCCCGGATTGTGTCCCCGATTCGTACCTTTTCGATCCGTACGTGGGGATTGCTACCCCCGAGTTGTCGCGATGAAGTAATGAAAGGGGGAGCCGCGTTGACAAGGTTTACAGCGCTTCTCACTTGGACAAATTTTGCCGAAAATGCCCGGGGCTTAAACAATTGAAAAAGACGCGAGCTTGTCTAGCGCCCCCCCGCGTTGGTCTAGCGAAAATTTTTTGGGAAAATCTGACAAAAGACAGGAAAAAGATTCCCCGACGCAAGGGCACTTACGGTCCGAGGTTATGAACCGTTGCCTTGATTTTTTTTCGATTTATCGGAACGCGCGGACAAGCCGGCGGTCGCAAATTTTTACAAAAGGGCACAGATCAGAAAAAGCCGGAAGAGTTCCGTAATAAAAATTGCAATTTTTTTAAATTTGGGTATCGGTTGACGCGCCTAAAACCATTCCATTTTGGTCGAGTACGCGAGCTGAACTTTTGAGTGAGAGTAACAACAAGTCTCCATTTATCGGTATTTGGCCTAAATTTGAAAGCCCCTAAACGCCGGTTACGTATCGCCAACACTTTAAAAATTTGGCAGCGTTTTCGGTCTTCATTACTGGGAAAATCCGAACGCGTGAAAATTTGCGCATGGATAGAGACCGTGGTTTTTTATACTCATCCCAAAAAAATCTGCCAAGCTCCACAGTTCAAGTCAAAGTGTGATGTGCTTCAACAAAGTTTTGTGACAGTTATTTCCTGATTATATACAACTATAGCAGCTTTTGTATCTCACCTTATTACTTTGAACAACTCTTGCACCAAGTGAAGCGCAGCCTTTGACTTGTCCTTGGAATACGTATGGTTCTTGTATCAGACACACATCAATGCCTTGTTCCTCTACTTTTAATCTTAATTCGTATGATGCCGTCTGCGAACGGCCAACATTTATTTGAAAGAATTTTATCATTATGTATAATCTATTTTATTCTTTACGATTTCAGTTACTCTTAGATACTCCGGGCATCTCTTGTCACTTACAGTATGATGTGTGTCTTTCCTTTTAGATCTTGTACAATTAGCGCAGACTGCAGATTTCTCTCTCTCTCTGAGCAATTGGTGCTTATATGGCCCGCTCCCCCCCACAGTGTCCACAAGTGGGGGTCTTTTCCTTGCAGTGTTTAACACTGTGGCCTAAGCCTAGACAACGGAAGCACCTAGTCAAGGCTAAGTAATCATTAACCTTGTATGATCTCCAGTCAATATATAGTCGTTCTTGCTCCAAGAGTTTTCTTCTTATCTCTCCTGTCACCTCTATTACCCAGTATTAGTATTTCTGGTTTTAACAAATGTGTTGTATCTGTATTAACCCTGCTTTCATTTCCTGCTTGGCGATTCCAAGTTTTCAACATTCTTAGACCAAAATTGTTCCATAAACTGCTCCTTTGTGACCGACTTTCTACGTCATATACTATCATACTGGGTCCAGTTTTTCTTAGGCAGCCTCTGTTTCAGCCGCATTATTGTCTCTATATCTGCTGGATCTTTTTTAATTCGTTTCCAACCTTCCGTTTCCACTAGAATGCCTCTGTCTCCCACCTTTCTCATTCTTCTAATCCTTATTTCTTTAATTAACGGATTCATTTTCTTTGTAAGTTTTTCTTTGACATCCTCACACGTTAAATTGTCCTTTTCATTTAAAGGCTTAACCAATCATTACCGAGGAATTAGTCTTGAATCCGCTTTTAGTGCTAGTACGTTGGATTAATTTCTTTTTTTTCTGTTTCAGATGCTGCTGTTCCGGACCATGGAGTGAACGCCACTTGAACATAGGACATCGAACTGATAGAATTTTCGATGCCAGGTAAGTACACTTTAATTTTTCTCTCTCAACGATACTCTCTTGTAATTTCCCTTCTAGTAGCAACCCACTTAGACAATATGAACTTAATTGTATTCTTATTGATTTTATTGTTTTCATTTAAAGAGAAACTCTTCTAGAGCTACTCTTTCAGATCTCACTTCTTCTAGCGTAACTTCCTTGTCGTCCTTCGGTGGAGAGAGACACGCGCTACCCCTACTTTCGGGAGACAACGACGCACGCGCCACGCTCTAGGGGAAAAAAAAAAAAAACAAAGCGGTGCCATTTCCACCGTCCTAAACCCTTTTTTTGGCCGTTTGTTGCTCCCTTCGCCGACGCATCTTACTTCTCATCCATTTCTCTCGGCTCCGGTAACCACCACGACTGGATACACAACACGTCCCCCTATTCAATTCGCTGCAGCATCTCTGGCGCGCGGTCGCCAGTTTGACACGCTTGTGCGCTTCGCTCCTCATTAGTAAATTTTATTTTTTTTATTTCGGGGTGTCATTTCAGACGACGCCAGGATTGAAACCGCGGCCGGTGCGGCGGGCACAGGACACCTCGGGCGAACGTCCAAAACGATCGCTCGTAGCCCATTGTAAGAGTGCACAGGGGCACAGGCGACGCGGCGCGATTCTATGGTCGCCGCGTCGTTGGCCGTGCGCGCTTTTCGGCGCAAGCAGTTTAGGGGTACTAAAAACGACCCTCAGCCAGGCGTGGTCCGGGAATTGTATCCGTGGATCGCAATGTGACGTTGAAATGTCGATGTTAATGTGTCCTGTCAGTAACCAAAGTGACGCGCAATTAGCTGCGTGTCTTCATCGACCCACGAGCAAGTGAATCCACCGTCAGGGGAATCGTTCGAAATTTGCGTTCGCGAAGAAGAAACGCGCTTCTCGTTCAACCATCGTGGTCCGTCTCTCGGACGGAGAGAGAGAGAGAATATACGTGGTGGCTCTTCGATCGGCCTGTCCGCGCGCCGTCCTCGGACGCGCGCGGACCGTCGCCTCGCCAGGGAGGCTACGCACAAAGATAGAGTTGTGTGTTTCTCGTTCGGAGCGCTCTCCCGCAACGGGAGAGCCCGGGCGGAAGGAAGCTTTTGAAGGAAACCGGCGGACGACACAGTTGACAGATTGGTCGAATACATCGATCCCTTCTCTGGTTATATATATTATTATAATAATATATGGGGGTCCTCCGCTGGGCACTCGCTGTCGCACACCGTGTGTTATCGGCAGATTGACCGCTGCACCGCGACAACGGGTTGAGGGCGCGCGTCGACGAAACGTCGTGGGTGCTCACAACGCGTGCGCGGGCATAGGTTACCACGGTCGCGCTCAACGCCGCTCGACGTTCTGTGTGGGTGTGGGGCCGGAGAATGTGAACACAACACGAGCGTTGATCGCGAAGCGTTCCGCTCCGAATCGTCGTCGAACACCGCCGGGAGCGTGCTCGGATTGACGAATACTTTCGGTCAGAGAGGCGCGACGGTCGGTTGCCGTTCGTATATCAAAACACCAACAACAATTCCGTCAAATCGTTATTTTCTTTTCTTGAGAAGCGACTTTCAGCGCGTCCAAGTCAGTCGGCCGACTGCCTGCGAGCGCGCTCTCTCCCAAAAGAGAGGACTCTCGACGGCAGCGCAGGACCTCCGCGAACGTTAATGATCCTTCCGCAGGATCACCTACGGAAACCTGTTAAGACTGTACTTCCTCATAAAGATCAAGTTTTGGTCATCTTCCCGCAACATAGGCAATGCCGAGGAAATTGCCGCGCACTATCCGAAGACCGCCTTACCATCATTCAATCGGTAGTATAGTAGCGACGGGCGGTGTGGTACCAAAGGCAGGGACGTAATCAACGCAAGCTTGACTCGCGCTTACTGGGAATTCCTAGTTATAGGGGGAAACATTGCAAGCCCAATCCCTAGCACGACGGAGGTTCAGCGGTTACCGGGCCTTTCGGCCAGGGAAAACACACCCTTGCTTCATTCAGTGTTAGCGCGACGTGCGGCCCAGAACATTAAGGGGAATCAAGACCTTATTGCTCAATTTCGTCGGCTAGAAGCCGCAGTGTACCTCTAAGAAGATTTGTTTGTACCGTTGGTAGTAAAAACCAGCCAGTCGAAGCCGGGGGCCTTCGCGATACCATAAGGACGCCTATTATCAGGTAGAGTCTCGTTCGTTAGGGAATTAACCAGACTAATCGCTCCACCTACTAAGACACGGCGACATGCACCACCACCCACCGAATCAAGAAGAGATATCAATATGTCAAATCCTTCCGGGGTCTGGCGCCTGGTGAGGTTCCCGTGTTGAGTTCCAAATTAAGCCGCAGGCTCCACTCTGGTGGTGCCCGTTACTCAATTCCTTTAAGTTTCAGCTTTGCCAACCATACTGCACCCGGAACCCAAAAGCTTTGGTTTCCCGAAGCTGCCCGCCGAGTCTCGGAGGGAGGAACTTCGGCGGATCGCTAGCTGGCATCGTTTATGGTTAGACCTAGGGCGGTATCTGATCGCCTTCGAACCTCTAACTTTCGTTCTTGATTAATGAAAACATTTTTGGCAAATGCTTTCGCTTCTGTCCGTCTTGCGACGATCCAAGGATTTCACCTCTAACGTCGCAATACGAATGCCCCCATCTGTCCCTATTAATCATTACCTCGGGGTTCCGAAAACCAACAAAATAGAACCGAGGTCCTATTCCATTATTCCATGCACGCAGTATTCAGGCGAAGGTAGCCTGCTTTAAGCACTCTAATTTGTTCAAAGTAAATGTACCGGCCCGACTCGACACTCAGTAAAGAGCACCGCGACGGGATATTAGTTGGGCCGCCCCTTGCGAGGCTAAGCCCACCGGTAGGACGTCCCACATCACGCCAGTTAAACACCGCGAGCGGTGAACCGACGGTGTGTGCGACACAGATTCAACTACGAGCTTTTTAACCGCAACAACTTTAATATACGCTATTGGAGCTGGAATTACCGCGGCTGCTGGCACCAGACTTGCCCTCCAATGGATCCTCGTTAAAGGATTTAAAGTGTACTTATTCCGATTACGGGGCCTCGGATGAGTCCCGTATCGTTATTTTTCGTCACTACCTCCCCGTGCCGGGAGTGGGTAATTTGCGCTCCTGCTGCCTTCCTTGGATGTGGTAGCCGTTTCTCAGGCTCCCTCTCCGGAATCGAACCCTGATTCCCCGTTACCCGTTACAATCATGGTAGGCGCAGAACCTACCATCGACAGTTGATAAGGCAGACATTTGAAAGATGCGTCGCCGGTGCTAGGACCGTGCGATCAGCACAAAGTTATTCAGAGTCACCAAAATAAACGGTGGACGAACGGCGAGCCGCCCGCCACCGATTGGTTTTGATCTAATAAAAGCGTCCCTTCCATCACTGGTCGGGACTCTGTTTTGCATGTATTAGCTCTAGAATTACCATAGTTATCCAAGTAAATGTGGGTACAATCTAATGAACCATAACTGATTTAATGAGCCATTCGCGGTTTCACCTTAATTCGGCATGCACTGAGACATGCATGGCTTAATCTTTGAGACAAGCATATGACTACTGGCAGGATCAACCAGGGAGCTTCGTGTTCGGTTACTCGCAAGGGAGTAACTCGCGAGCGAGCCCGAAGACTCGTCGCTAGCTCTTTTTTCGCGCGCGCGCGCGTTCGATGCCGAAACACCGACGCGCGCGCGACACGCTCGTATGTGCCATTTTATTTGCCGCCGGTCTTGCTCAGCCGGTCGGCGACACTCTGCTGTGTTTAACGCTATTATGTAAAGCGTACGAGAGAACGACGAAGGCGAGAGTAAACCCCCGACGCCGCCGCCTCTCCTCTTCTTCCTCCTCCTCTCCGTTCAAAAATCCACAAGATCAAAATACTCGTGTTCTTATTCTCCCAAATGTTATGATGCGCGGTCTCGAGAGACCGCGCGATTCACCCTGACGCTAGATCGACGATGGCGATGCTTAGACGTCGAGGACTGTTCTGTCTGGTTCGTACGCGTTTAACCGCACACGACCAGCAATAAGATTTCGCTACGGCGTACAAAGCGAGCGGGAAGAAGCAACTCTTCCCGCAAACTCGTATCCGTGGAGTAGATGCTCGGTAAGCGCGACGATTCCGCTGCTGCGTACGAAACGAGAGGGAACCGCGCGGCCAACACACTAGAGGCGTGCGCGCCACATAAGAGCCATTCGGTCTTGCGACACCGACTCGTGGCAATGCTGTGCTCGTAATAAATAAGTGTGCGTTAATTTTGCGCGCGTTCGGCGACGAACGAGAAGAGCCGCACCGTAATCCCCGGCGAAGAGGAATACGAGACGACGCGAGAGTCGAACGTACGTTCTCGCGAGACACGCAACCTCCAAGCATGAGAAGACTTGGCGGCGGCGCGTTCTGCGACGATCGTATATTATTTTATATATTCGTGGTTTCCAAAATCAAACATTTTATATAAATGTTCTCTCCGTGTCAGAGTCGCGACTCGACAAAATCCGTTCTCGACCCGTTCGGGCGATTCTTCGTTTGTCAACGTCGAGAGCGCGACACGTACAATATTAATCTCTCCTACCTCTTATAGTACCCAACCGACCGGCCAAGCGGTCGGCGACGGTACGGAGAGCGGTCGAAACACGCCGGAGTGGCGAGAGACTCGAGAAAGTACGTTTACGACTCGTCCGGACTCGCTCGACTCGTTCGACACGCCGAGAGCGACGTATCTCTTATAGTACCCAACCGGCCGGCCAGGCGGTCGGCGACGCACGGTCCTACGCACGGCCGTATGCGAGCGCGAGCGCCGAAAGGCGCGTTCAATCGAGACATTGTCGCGGAGAGCGAACGATCGAAAAGTCCTATTGTACGATAAAATATTATCACGATAGCCGTATGGCGAATTTCAAACAACGATA
>NW_028190734.1:0-59512 GCF_048542155.1 Nylanderia fulva | reverse complement strand
TTCTTTTCCCCAGAAGGACACAAAAATTTTTTAGTCTTTAAAAAACTATCTTAAAAATTAAGACTCTGAACAGGGTCAATAACAGAAAATTACATTTCCAAATACCCTAAAACCGAGTCGGACCAGGTTTTTGGTCGAATAAGGATTTATAAAAAAATAAACAATTTTTATATTTTAAAAAAAATATCTTATTTCTGACCGACCGCAGAACCCTTCTCCACCGATTTCTCAACGGATCTCAAGCTCGGACCCCGGTATGCCCCCCTAGAGGTTCCCCAAAAAAAAAGAGAGGCGCTTTCGAACTTTTCCCGAGGTAGCGCAAGAAAAAGACCAAATGGCATAAAGGATTTACCGAGGTAAATTTTCCCGGAGTAACAGCCCATAGTTTTGAGCGAGCGGATAGAGCCGGTCTGACGGATTTAAAAACTTTCACACTATATCGAATGTGAATCCGATAATAAATTTTTCTGGGAAAAAAGACGGGGAAATTCGATTCCGGGGGTTTACGAGCTGCAAGGATACATGAATTTTTTGAAACGCGCATTTTTCCCGAAAAAAATGTGTTGCTAAAGGTGGCCGATGGTTACCCAATGTGCCCGCGCAAATTTAAAAACGTGAGAAGCGAGAAAAGGGCTACAGAGAAAAACTTGCATGCCCAACAACAGGATCGCTGCGGGGGTTTCCGAATTAATGAAACCCGAAAATCACAAACGAACATGGCGTTTAATTTTATCAACGGAACATTATCCGTAGAGTGAACGTGACCGGGGGTGCATATGCAACGATAAAATCTTCAAAACGTACATGAATTTTCACGGGGTACCCCCAGGAATAAGATATCGGAAACGCGGCGCAGATATTACCCCCGGGTTTCTTGTCGGAGATACTGATTTAGTTTTACGCGTTATGCCCAGAGGGACGTTTTTGTTCGATTTCGAGGTGAAGAGAAAAAATTAGTTTTGCAGTACGCGGCGGGCCACCCTCGTGCAAGGGATGTCGTTTTGAAAAAAAGACACAAAGAACAAAAATCGGGCCCCAGCAACAACATCATTCGCTAAATCAAAATAAAACCGCGAAGAAGAGACTCACCCGTAAAGTGCGTTTTTACAATTTTTGGGTTTGCGGTGCGGCCATCTGAAAAAGACTGAGATTTAAACATCGGGGAAAAGACCCAGCTTTGACGATCGCATCGTAAAGATTGGCCAAATACAACCTTTTGCCAAAAAACTTGGATACAGCAGAGAAAAAATACCATACAAAAACGGTTTTTATATAGTTCCCTAGGGGTTTTTCCTCTAATGAGGGTGAACGCGGAAAACTCACCCAAATTGAGGCCAAATGTGATGGGGGAAATAATTGCGTCCATTCAGTTTGAAAAAAATCGCTACGAGCTCGAGGGTGGGAGATTGATCGCAACAGGTGTGGGAATAAAAAAAGTTGCGAAAAATAGGGAATGTCCCGATAGAAGCTGTTTATGCGAAAGCGGTGGGTAGCCGACTCTGTGAATGGTATTTTAATTTTTTTGCGTACCGTGCACATGTGGGGGTTTTTGCGAGGATTAAAAAAGCGTGGTTTTTAATGCGGTAAAATGAGGTTGACCTAATACGAGCGGAACGACAAAAATTTGCGGGAAAAAATTCGCACTGGAGCCGTGATAAATATCAAGACAATGGCGAAGCCACAGTGTTTTTGGCAGTTAAGAAGCTTCGTTTTGTGCGCGTTGGAAAGCGGAGTTCCCTCAGCAGGGTTTCCGTCGTGGGCATACAAATTTCCCCGCTATGCGGGGCGAAAGACCAAAAATTTCGGGGGCCCTTTAAGACCGCGATCAACGGAGAACCCGGATATGAAATTTTTTGCTCTGCAGACAGGGGTAAAAAAATTTTTGCCCGGGGATACGAGTCGATTACAAACTGAAAATTAAAAAAGGGGAAACTTATCTGAATGGGAAAATGTTGTCGACGATATGAATCTGGTTTTCTGAAAAACAGAGGGGCGATTTGTAGAAAAGTTGGGGTTTTCTGAAAAAAATTTTTAGGGAGGGAGTATTGGGCCCGGCTCACATCACACGGTTTTTTACAAAACGGTCCGTTTTTTTATATCGATTGTTTTTCGAAAAAAAACCGAACGGTCAAGAGCGAAAGGGTGGATGTGAGTTGGAATTTGGTGTAAGGGAATATACCAAAAAATCCCATGGTACGCCTATCAGCACGATCGCTGACCAGAAAAAACCCGTGACCAACGTTGTGCGCAAATCACCTAAAAATGTTTACAAAAATACGGTGTGAAAGAGGGGGAGGAGGTGGAGGAGGATACTAATCATGATGATGGGGAGATGTTGATTTTGGGAAAGTAATACCTCCGCTGATCACTCGAGAGGATCATGCCGCCCCAAACTTTTGTCGCCCTTGCAAGGATTATCCTAAACAAGCGTTTTAGGGAAAGGAAGCGGCGTAGAGAAGGGATATATTTAAAATTTTCTTGCATGCCCGTCCCGGGAGCGTGCTTTAAAGTGGGAAAAGGGCGCCAGGCCTCAGGGAAACTAGATCATCCAGCTTGCAATGGGGGATGGAAATTTTCCCATCGCAGGCTCAGCGCTGATCACGCCGCTAAAAATGGCAAAAGAAAAAAAAGAGGAGGAAGAAGAAGAGTCCTTTCGTGTATGTAAAAGGATCAAAAAGCGGGTGGTTGCTAAAAATAGGGGAGATGGTGAAGCGGTTTCATGATTGGATTTTGGATGCCATATATGAAGAGTGCCTGCATTAAAAAAAATTAGACCCCCAAAAAATTATCTACGATTTAAAAAACATGTAAAAAATTGCGCTTTAAAAAAAGATTTAAATTATTCAATTGGGGCGGCTAATCGCGGATCATCGTTTTTTGAATAAAATATATTAAAATATTCTTTTTATTTTTCCTAACCAAAATTTTCTAAGAAATTTTTTACCCCCACATTTTTTAAAAATTTCCACGAAAATCTATTTAAGAACCTTTTACCCCCACTTTTTTTAAAAATTCTCACGCAATGTTTTTAAAGAATTCTTTACCCCCCACTACTTTAATATTGTCTTTCCCTCCAGATATTTTAAAAACCCCCTCTCCTAATATTTAAATATTTTTTTTGTTTTTCCCCTCCAGAAATTTTTAAAGAATCCCCTTCTCCAATATTAAAAATGGCCCTTTACTGATTTTAATACCTTTAACAATCGTCTTTCGTCGCCCGTTTAATGACTTTTCACTTTTAACCCCCCGGTAAAAAGAACGAAGCAGCAGTTTACTACATCCCGAGACATGAAAAAAAAGTGCGGAAAAAAAGCGACGAGTAAGTAATTTTTTTTTGTATCTTTATTTTTTTAATTTTTTTTATATTTTTTTTTTATACATTTTTAAGGGCTTTTTTGGGTTTATAATTCTTTTTTCCAATTTTTTTATCTTTTTATAATTTTTTACGCTTTCGTGGAGCCTGTGGGGTTTCGCATATTGGAAGACGATGCATTGAGGGCAACGGAATTCAAACCCGAAATCGGCTCAGAGTGGATCCGCCAGACGTGGAGATCCCCAGGGGAGATATCGGGGGGAAAAAGTTTACTATCTTCGAAAGTGGAAAGGATCTACGAGAAAACCCCACGCTATTAAAATTTACCGAACAATGACCCCTTCCCCCAAAACAACGATGGTAAAATTGAAAAGTGTGGCGCTAACATGGTTTTTCAAAAAAGTAAAACGGCACCAAGAAAAGCTCGAATCAGGGATGGCGCATGATGATGGTCGAATCGACTTTACATCGTATGTTCGAGCTCGTTAGACGAAAAAAGTACGATCGATTGACGAGGCTCGTCGCAACGGGGATACAAATATACTCAATTTTCCAATATTGCACCACGTAACGAAGCGAGAGAATGTCGAAAGCGAACGCGCTAGCAAGCTTCAACGCACCAACTTGTCGATTGCGGGTGGTGGGTTAGTTTTTTAAAGTAAAAAATAATAATAGTATTAAAATAAGATAAATAAAATTTTATGTTTTATTTTGGTTTTCTTTATTTTCGCGCCACCCCTACATACTTGCGAGAATAAGATTTTGTCAAGGACAATTTCATCAGCGAGAAAAAAAAATCGATATTTTATTTTACGAGAAAGGGCCCCTCCCTGTGCGCAGAACGAAATTTTATTTACGGGCGGGACGCGACCGTCTCTTTAAAAGAGAAAAAAACGGGCCGCAGCGGAGAGAGAGACGGTGCAGAAAGATTCAAAAGTGAGAGGAGGGGAAATACGGCGAGAATTTTGGCGGCTCGGGCCCGGGCGAGAAGGAGCGGCGAGAGAGAGCGGCGGTGGGGGTGCGGCGAGAGAGATCCAAAACCCGGATTTGGGGGTCGGGCCGCGGCGAGAGGATCGGGTGCACGGGAGAGGGGGGGACGGTGGGCCCGCGGCGCGAAGAGGCGACGGCGAGAGAGAGCGGGGCTGGGCCGCGGCGGAGAGATGCGACGGTGAACGAGAGAGACCAAGCCTGGGTTTGCGAGAGGAGGGTTTCGGCGAGGGATATGAAGGGGAGATGCAGCGGCGAGAGAGGCGACGGGGGATGCGACGGGGTGAAGAGAGAGACCAACCTGGATTTGCGGGGGAAAGATGTTTCGGGGGGAATGAAAGGGGAGGAGGAAAAACATTTTTTTTTTTTTTTTAATAAAAATATATAATTTTTTTTCTTTTTTTACATTTGTTTTACATATTTTTTTTTTATAAGGAAAGAAAAAGGGAAACATTTTTTAAATTATAAAAATTTATTTTAAATTTTTTTTTTAAATTTAACGCCGGCATTAGCATTACCCCAGGGTACCCCTGGAGGTTTTCCCGGTCGGTTTTTCACCTCATATGTCCCCGAGTTGTGCAGGTGTTGGTGGTGTTTTTAAATGTGTTTCAGTAGAGATGAGGACCCCCCGGGTTTGCACCCGCGTAAAGACCCAAAACCCCACGGGGAAAAAAAAAAAAAAAAAAAGAAAAAATAAAAAAAAAAAAAAAAAAAAATAAAAAAAAAAAAAAAAAAAAAAAAAAAAAATTAAAAAAAAAAAAAAAAAAAAAAAAAAAAAAACGGGAGGGAGGGAGAGGAGAGAGGGAAAAGATGGGGCGGCGGTCAGGTGGGGGCGAGGGGGAGAGCCCGCGGGCCCCTGGGACTGAGAGAGAGGGGGGGCGCGTAACCATGCGTGATGGTCCGGCTGACATAGAAAAATAATAAAATTTTTCTATTTTATAGATTTTTTTTGGTATTTTTAAAAATTATACTTTCCCTTTAAGAGGCACAAGTTTGGCCAGGAAAAGTACGAACACTTTTTAAAACAATCGAGCAATAAAGAGCGGTACATCCTGTACCCCTTCAGTGTTGTGCGTTAGGGTAGTTTTGGAATCTTTCCCGTTTTTCATGAAAGGGAATGCGATTTTCAGACCCCCTGGTGGACGTATGTGTTTTAAGCATACCCCGTACTGCGAGGGGCAATGCTCGTAAAACTAAGTACGCGAGTGGGACGACCCCCCAAAAGCGTTTGCTTTGTACCCATCATCATGCAAATCTTCCTTTTTTTCTTTTTCTGTTTTCTTGCTCAACAATGGGTAGACTCACCTCCATTTCTTCTAATAAACTAAAATGATATTACCCCCCGTGACACAGGGTCGTACACCGCACATCATGTCATGTCGTGTCGGGAGGTTAAACTTCCATTCGTATCCGGGACGACGACCCCCCCATTTTCGCTCAGGGTGACCACCCCTTATTCTTATCGTCGGGCACTACTTCCCTGTCTTTTCATTTTGAAAAACAATTTATTTTCGAGTACTTTTGCGTGAAATGACCGTATGACCCGGGGGACACGGTCCTCTATATACCCGGTATCCCCTTTTTTATGCAAGAGCAATTACTTTCCCAAAGATGACCCGAGAAAAACCCAAAAAATAGCGGTGCCCCCAGTGTTTTTATCGACGTTTAAACCCTTCGCGAAGACTATTTCTCTCTTCTCAGAACCTGATTCAAATTTTTTACACTATTTTTTCACAGAAAAAAATAAAAGGCTGCCGACCCAAAAAATTGGCGTGTGATGATGATGATGATGATCGAGGTTCTTCCCATCGACTCCCCATTTTTTGGCGAATCATTTTCGGATGATTGGTTTTTATGACACGAGGTGAAGGGAGTCCCTTTGCCAAAATTTATAGTTGTCACGTGAAAAATCGACACAAATTTTTGTATCGAGTTTATAAATGCGACGTTTTGGGCGCTTTTGCTTCTGGGCTTAGATAAAAACACCCGCCACCTTACAATGTCTTATGCGTTTCCAGGAAAAATGGGTAACGTCTGTATGCGGTTTTTACACCAAGTTGCGATTTGTACATATGTACAATTGAAGTACTGCTTTAGTTAACAAAAAAGGGATTTTTTTTTTCATTGTGACAGCATACCTCGAGTGTCTATACCATTTCCCGCGTTTATAAAAACCCTTCAGGGCCTCGCGATTTTCGGTGGTCTCCTTTTTCAAGGCTATCACTTATTCGCACTTTTTTAAACCCCGTATTTTCGGAATTGTGCCCCTCCCCGATCATCGGTGCAGGACCGTCAATTTGGTCGCATCACGGCCGTTTTAGGTTCGAGGCAGCGACGATATTTGAAACCCCCGGTCCCTCTTAAGGCTCCGGCAGTTTTTTCCAAAAATGCCTAGAAATACCCCTTTTTCAGTAAAACAACTTTGGAATATATTGCAACTGTTCGGACTTAAAATGGAATGTCGGAAGCACTTTAAGATTAAAAATTGAAGAAGAGAGCGTGGCTCGCCCCGTGGTACATGGCCCCCCAGCTGATCGGCCTCATTATAATCCCCATATCCCTTTTTTCGGGGGGAGATGATTTTCAATGTTAATTTGGGAGAAAAATTTTTGGGGATTTTCGGGGAGAAAATTTTGATATGTGATAATTCTTAGAAAAAGGTAAATTTCACCCTGGGGGTCGACACGCCGGATGGATTAAATGTCGCAACCTACGGGTTTAACCCTTGATTGTCGGAAACTTTTTTTCTTAGTAATTTCCGAATTATCTTATCAAACTTAATATCCGATTGTCGCGCTCGATCCAAGATTGGATTCTAAAACGGGTCGGCAGCCCATTCGCTAGAATTTTTTATCTTATCAAATTTAGATAAGAAACGCAACCCCCATGAATTGTCGGTGCTCGGTATCCAAGCTGGATTTGGATTTTGCGGGCAGCCATTCGCAGACTTTTTTATCTATCTTCGGAGAAATTTATGAAAATTTTGATACCGCTCAGCTTATCTTGATACCATTACAAAACGCCGCTTATCTTTGCATACCTTACAAAGACGCCGCTTATCTGGATTCGAAAACTTAGCTTATCTTATCTATCTTCGGAGAACATTTATGAAAACTTTGATACCGTCAAATAACGCCTCTACTTATCTTCTCTTGTTTATGAACATATCAAGTTAACAGATTCCCCTTATCTTATCTTTTTTATATATATCAGGTAACATTGATCCCCTTATCAGGTTATCTATATGTTTATTAACAAAAATAAGCTTATTTATCTACTGATAAGAACAGCCCTCCCCCGCGTGACTTCACCTCACCCCCCTCGCCCCCGATTCCCCCCGCCCCTCAACCCCCCCCATTGCCCACGGGTTAGAACCGCCCTAGTAGACACTACCTTTATACTCTCAAATGAATGCTTTCACAACTAATAACATCAGAATTAATTACGGATATTTTGGTCAACAATTGCTTCCCGAAACCTTTCATTGAACTACATTTGAGAAGAGATGAAAACTAAAACAAAAACACCGTAGATATATTTGATGGTTAATGACAATATAGATTAAAGTTTAATATCATCATTGTGACCGATACCTTATCTAAAAAAACCTTGAGAGCGAAATCTGAGTATTACGTTAAAAAAAATGTGGCCTCGACATTGTTTCACTATCCCGGCGCTAAAAATTAAATAGATTAATCACGAGAGGTAAAGATGATCAATCATATGAAAGAACTGACGTGTATCTGATAAAATGTAACGATTGTCAAAATGTGAACATATACAGGGCAAAACAAAAAGACACTTAGCTACAAGCGCGTAAACGAACATGTAGAAATAATTAACAACATCGTAGCAATTTTAACGTAATTAGCAAATATCGAAAAAAATATGACCGATTTTAAGTGGATGGAACCTAGATTTTGCATTGCGAAAAACATAGAAAGAAGAATTAGCGGAGATTGTTTTTATTAAATATATAAGAATACACATTAATTTGCAAAAGGGAACACAGAAATCTAAATCCGATCAGATAAGTTAATCAGCAGTATATGATTGTCTATTTATTTAATTTATTTATTTCGTTGTATTGTGCAAACTTTGATATTATTGTTTTTTAACGTTGACTTAAATTGATTTAGTTTTCCCGGTTATTAACATTAGTAATTTTAAAACTTCTGCGAATTCACATCTGAAAGGTACATGCATTTTTTTTATATTATTTTTTAAATTTTCTTGTTAACATTTTTGGTAAATTATTGTTCATATCTTATCATTGTATATTTTTAATTGTGCAGTGTACCTTGAAAAGGACCCGTACCTAAGGGTCGAAACGAATTGTTCTAATTGACTTGTATTGCCAGTTTTGGGTCAAAATTGTCAATAAATTTGTATATATTAATATATATTGCAATTTTAATTTCCACTGGTACAGTTGTTTTCTACTTTCACTTGGCACAATTTTTTTTATATTTATTACTTTTGTAGTAAATTCTACATGGGTTAAATATTTTGTTTTCCTGTTTTTAAAATATTAAGCAATATTATGTTAATATATTGTTATTAAAAAAGGCACTTAATATTATTTTTGTTAAAAAAATTGGAAAAAAACAAAAAACTTTAAAAATAATTTAATAAATAAAATTATCAATCAACTTACAGAGAATTACAGACGTTCCAGCTAAATTTTTGAAAACTTCCTTTCATTCTTTTCTTGCCCCTTTCCCTAGTAAAGACTAAACCTACTTTGTTAGGTGAAAATGAGATACATAATTCTTTGAGAACGATTTCAAGATCGTTACATCCTTCATGCGACTTAATTTTGAGACTAAAACAATAAGATCATTATATTTATTATATTTTAAATAATAATATAATAGAAAAAGATAAATACAAACTATTAATATTAAATATCATATACTTTTTACGATCTTTTTAAAATCTTGAAATTATATATATAAAATATATATATATATATATATATGTAAATAGATCTGTAGTCTTTATAAAATATTTAAATATGTGCGACCCGTTTTGTCCGTCACAAGAGCCGCGCCAAGCACCGAGTCCGACCGTCCGCCCGCGCCAATATAAACGGCCCCTGTCGGGCCACCACACATCGAACACTTGGGATTTGCCTTTACGCCCACCCCTACCGGACGCCCCACCCCAAGCTAGTTGGAGGGGGCTGACCGACGGGTATATAAAGCGGCGCGCAGCGAGACTTCTAGACCGAGTCCCGTCCTGGCTCTTTAGCGTACTCAAGGTACCACTCCTCACCTCCTAACCATCCCGGTCGACGAGCGTTCTCTCGGTAAAGCCGAGCTCCTCGGTTCACCGGATCCGCTCCGAACGCACCACGGTCGACGAGCGTTCTCGGTCGTGCAGGCCGAGCATTCTCTCTCCGGATCTCCCGAACATCCCCACACCCCGGCCGACGAGCGTCTCGTCGGGCAGGCCGAGCGTCCTCGGTCACCGGATCCATCTCCGAACATCACCCCGCCGACGAGCGTTCTCGTCGGTAGGCCGGCTCCTCGGTCACCGGACCTCTCCGAACAGCACCCCGGTCGACGAGCGTTCTCGTCGGGCATTCCGAGCAGTCTCGGTTCCGATCCTCTCCGAACATCACCCCCCGGTCGACGAGCGTTCTCGTCTGGCAGGCCGATCGTCTCGGTCCCACCGGATCCGCCTCCGAACATCACCCCGGCCGACGAGCGTTCTCGTCGTAAGGCCGAAGTTTCCGTCGGTCGCCCGGATCTCCGGAGCCCGACATCTTGGCGGGAGCTCGCCCCTTTCTCATGGCGCCCGATCCAATGGCGGTTTACGGAGCTCGTCCCTTTTCAGGGCGCTCGTATCCACGCCGCGTTGGGGTACAAATTTCGCGTACGCCGCGTTATCATTTGTAAACCTTAGTTTAAGTCTTGTCCGCGTCCGTATGATTTGGTCGCGTCGCGTTATTATTGTAAAAACCTTTAGTTATAAGTCGTTCCCGCGTCCGTATGATTTGGCGCGTTTCGTCCGTCGCGTTATCATATTTGTAAACCCTATTTATAAGTCGTGTCCGCGTCCGTGATGATTTGTCCGTTTCGTCGTCGCGTTATTATTTGTCACCGTAGTTCTAAGTCGTGGCCGGTCCTAGGATTTGGTCGCGTTTGTCCGTTGGCATTACGTGTGTATTCCCTCGTTATAATCGTGTCCGCGTCCGTATAAGTTGGTCGCGGTCCCGCACTTCCTGCGATTCCTCCTCTGTAGCTCTGTAGACTAGATATAAGCCCACTCTTGCAGGGTGCGGGCTTCAATAAACTCTGTTTTTACCAGAACTATGGCGGTTTTTATTGCGAACCTGAGTCCATCACCCCCCCCCTCTCCCGAATCTGGCACCGACGAGCCGAATCCGTGGCGTCGTGAAAGGAGCCCCGTTACAAACTAATAATATATAAGATACAATTATACACACATATAATCAAGTTAAAATATTCTTTTTACTAAATTGAGTATAAATTATCTTATTAAAATATATATATACATATAATTTGTCATACTATTTATACTTTATTTACAATAGTAGAAAGAATATTTTAATTTCTCTTACCAAAATTGTTTTAGTATTTTCAGATGTCATTAACCAGTTCTCCAATTCAGCCAAAGAATTATCATTTACAGGAAATGATTGCATAATTTCGGGAATTTCATTACATACAACATTTTGTACTAGATCTGCTTTATTTTTAGTAGAAACATTAATACCTTCAAAAATATCATCCATTTTCAAACTGAGAATGTGTAATTCTCTACAAATCCGTTTTCCAAATTCTAAAATGTAAATAATTAATTATAAATTATTGTTTAGTAATATTTTTTTTAAATATTTTATTTACATATATATACCATTTTTTTAAATTTTTAAATTGTATTTATTTTATTACAATATATACGTATATCTTATGTAATAAATTATAATATATTATACGAACTATCTTTCTTACCAGAATTTAATTCCAAAGCCGGGTTTTTATGATATGACTCAACAATATTAGAAATAGAAGTACTAGTACCAGAATTAGAAATAGTATCAACAGTAACTTTGAACTTATGAGTGTTATTTTCTATTTGATTTTTCTTTCCTAGAAAAAATATAAATTAAATATATATCTTTTTACATATAATTATATTCTCTTTTCTACATTAATAGCTATTACAAATTTTAAGTAAGTACTGGTTTAAAGCTATATCAAGAAAAAGTGCAATTAAAATCTTAAATTTTTCTTATTTGTTTTTTATATGTTTTCTTATATTTCTGTATTTTTTAATATTAATTATTTTTATTATAAATATTTTTACAAAATATAATCTTAATGAATTTTTTATTACATAATTATAATATCTTATACCAACATCATATTTTTACTTACTATTGTTTGAGTCAATTTGTTCGTTAAAATTTGGAACGTCAGGATATAGTGCATCATCATCTGATGATGATCTATCTATTTCAGAGAAGGACGATTCACTTTCAGATTTGTTATTGCGTTTTTTAGTTTTTGTATTACGTTTTCTTTTCTCTTTCAACTCTTCATTATTAGAAGTAAGAATGTTTGTACTTTTGGTTTTGTTTGCCTTTTAATGCGTTTTTTTATAAGTGTCTGCAAAATAATAATTATTTAAATTAGTATTAATTAAAATTAAAGTAACAACTAAGTATATAAATATATAAGTCGATTAAAATTTGATTAAAAAATGAAAAATAAATACGTAGTTGTATTTTTAATTAAAAAGTAAATTATCTTAATAAATAATATATATATGACTATTACTTATGTAATATAATTGCTATACATATATAAATATATACAAAAGATTTATAAAATATATATTTGTTACACAAATACACAATATAGTGTGTGTGTGTGTGTGTGTGTGTGTGTGTGTGTCTGTGTCTGACAATTTATATATACTTTACCATAAGTGCCCAAACTACTCGCTTATATTATTAATCGCTTATTGTACGAGAAAATGTGATCTCGTATGCGTGATGCGAGTATTTTGATGTCCGTAATTCTCTTAATTGTATTGTCTCGCCAAACTGTGATGTGACGGGGAAATCCACGTAACATATGCAATCAAATTTAATTCTCAAGATCGAGATTTATTGTTGCGGTGCCGAGTAGATCGATGTACAATGTTCGTTCGTTCGCTCGCCGGTTGTTGTGAAGGTCTTACTTGTTATTCGCGCGACTGTTGTAACAGAAGTATATCACGGACACATCGATGGAAACCGTCGAGGCTCATTTCCCCACTCGTCCGTGTTTTCGGAATACGCCGAATTTCACCGAGATGATACGAGAACGAAAACAGTGATATCACCGCGATCGGTGTCCGGCGTGAATCATATAGGTCGTATATCGAACACTTATATTATATAAGATATTATTAAAGTTATGTTGAGCAATATTACTTTCCTCAAGCACGCGATGTACATATAACTTGCTGTAAAGGCTGAGCTGATTTACGAACTTTCTTCTTTAATTGTTGCATATAATTTTCAAAAGGAAAAGCGCTAAAATTGTCAAGTGAACCATATAATTTTACACAGTCGCTTAAATGCAAAAAGTTATGTATGTTGTGTGATACAAAATCCGGACCGTAAATTTGAATAGACTGACAGACAAAGTGTTTCATCAAACTGTGAGCATATATTACATAATCTTCATTTCTCGAATAACATTGACTTATCATTATAGAACTAGCAAGACTTAATGTTATGAAATTATTATAAATTTTAGATGATAAAACCTTTTTCAAAACTATAGGACCAGAATAGAGCAAAAAAAATCTATATTCCGTGGCTTTATATCTCTTACATTCAATTATAGAACGTGTTTTTCTAAAAAAAACTCATAAGGAACGTATTGCTTTAATTTTAGAAGATTTTCTGAAATTTTATTTACATCGCGAGCTCGTAATTTATGGGGTGGTTTACCATAAATCCAGTCATACCGTTTATGACAAAGGAGCCTTTTCATACCACCTAATAAAAGATTATGCATGTAATCTATTGGTACATTATCTATCATGTTAAAGTTAGGTATATCTAATAGTATACTTTTGCCAATATGATGTTCCGGTTGAGCAGTAGTTCTAAATGTATGATCAGTTCTTTTGCAAAAACGTTCTGTCTCCGTAATACATGATTAAACATTTCACCCTCTTCTTCACATTTGTGCATGAAAAATGGCCTGTATGACCTTTAATAAATAAAGCAAATGATTTAGCTGGAGAATCACAAATTAACATTAAAATTCTGAATTTGTATCAAAAAGAATTTATTAATATGCCATTAGTTGTTAGATGAATACATTCATTTACAAAATCTTTAAAAAAATTATTAGCAGATTTTGGTTTTTTCCGAACCATGATATAAAGCAACTAAAAATATGTGGTTTATAAGAACTTTTATTGATTTGATTGAGCATAAAATAGGCCAAAACGAACTATTCGAACTTTTGCTTAACGGTAAACCATCAGTATTGACAGCTAATAAAAACTCTTCATCTCGTTCTAAGTTGATTTTATGATTTATACAAAATAAATTTATCGTTTTTTTCTATACCAAAATAAAAATATGTCCCGGAACCTAAAGGTGTTACAATTATTTTACTAGGTGTTTTTAGTACTATTCTTGCATCTTTTGGAATATTGCTACATCCCGGTATTTCTCGTATTATAGGAAGTAAATTTCCTAACGCCGATATTGTTATATTATCTTTTACAGCCCATACAGCTAATTTTGAGGTTAACGATATATTATTTTCATTATTATTGCACTCAATATTATTCGGTAATTCTTCGACATCATTATTAAATAACTCATTATTTGGAACATTGACATTTATATCATTATTACAACATGAATTTATAGGCAATATTAAACTATCTACTAACTCATTGTTGTATGGAATATTGACATTTACATTATTATTACAGCATGAATTTGTAGGCAATATTAAACTATCAGTAGCAATATTATTATCAATTACAATTTCTGTGATGTTATTGATATGTGTATTAAAAAATACAGAATTATTATTAATGAGTTCTAAAGACCGATTAAGTTTATTTTTAAGATTTCTATTAAATTTAATTTTATCTTTAAACCTTAACTTATCCATAGTCAAAGCTAGAGGTTAGACTAACACTGAACACAATAAAAAAGAGTGAAAGTTATAAATATGTGTATTTTATTAATATGATTGTACTTACTTTAAAAAAGTTTCGTCTAATACTTGAAAAAACTATGCACACAATTATGCAATATGGAGAAGTCAGCTCAGAGGAGATATCAGCTTTTCTCTCAGCTCTTCAGAGGAGATATCTCTTCAAAAAGATACACCAGCTCACAAAACTTTAGGCGCGAAAGAATATCAGTATTACAATCACACAGCAACAGTACTTCTTGAAACAATTGCTCGTGCTCGCTGCCGGAAATGTGGTAACGTGCACAGGCCTGATCGCGTACATGTGCTGCGCAGAGCGGTTCAAACAATCGCGTGTCGCGATATGCGAGAAAGACTCTCTGTCTGCCAAAACGCACACACATGACTAGACATGTTGAACACGTGATCAACAGACACGTATCAATTCGTATATATCTCTGGTACTAATAGGGCTCAACGCAACAGAAAAATTATTAGAAATAAAAATAATTATTAAACAAGAAAGAAAGTAAAAGACTTTCTTTTCTCTCTTACTAATTTATAATATGTATTTTTACCCTTTATATTTTTTTATTTTGTGCGTAAGGCCTAACACAATACAAAAATATTATATATATATGTATATATATATATATATATATATATTCAGCATTGCCGACAGCACCAGGTTGATAATCCCTGAACAGGGCCCAGGACTTATAATTTTGCAATTTTTTTGAATAAAATAATTTATTCATGAAACTAATAAAATTATAACAAGAATATGTAATAAGAATATTTTTAAATTGATCTGTGTATTGGTTTAATTTATCGTCATCGAAGAGGAAAGAAGGAAAATCTCCGATTACGTTTATTTGTCAATCATAATTAAAAATATTCGAAAAATCATATGCTTTTGTTTTGTAATTGTCAATCTAATCTTTGATTGACTTCGCACGATAAGAAAATTAGTTATATTTTACAATTTTACATTATAAATGTTGATAAAAATTCAAGTTGTGAACTTTGACTTCGGAATCGAGCAAATTCAATCGAAGATAGTATCGACAATTTATCATTTGATCGAATATCTGATTGATAAGAAATAAACATAATCGGAGATTTTCTTTTTCTTCCCCTTTGATGACGCGATAAATTGAACCAATATATTGATCAATTTAAAAAAATTATTCTTATTAGTTTGATGAATAATTATTTTATTCATAAAATAGATTGCAAAAATAAAATCTTGGGCTTTTTTGTACGTGGATATCATTCTAATGCTACGGGCAGTGTAGGCACATTTGAAAATCTATATTTATAATTGTGCAAAAAATTATATATACAGGGTGTTCGGCAACAGGTGGGCCAAAATGTAAGGAGTGGTTCTACATGATAAAATAAGACGAAAATCAAGAATGACAAAATTGCGTCCGAGACTATGTTTATTAATTATAAATATTTTAAACTTCGCATTAAGGGCGCCTGACGCACGGCAATTTTCCGATATTTTGCGTGCGTAAGGTACATCGGTAGAGTCGCCGTCAAAATACACTGTGACGCATAAGTATACAAAAACTTACATCGTAACAATTGATGCATATTTTGCAAAATGTAAAATATTTATAATTAATAAACAAAGTCTCGAACGCAATTTTGTCATTCTTGATTTTTGTCTTATTTTATCATGTAGAATCACTCCTTACATTTTGGCCCACCTGTTACCAAACACCCTATATATATATATAAAAAATTATATATATATATATATATATATATATATATATATAATTTTTTGCACAATTATAAATATAGATTTTCAAATGTACCTATACTGCCTGTAGCATTAGAATGATATCCACGTACAAAAAAGCCCAAGATTTTATTTTTGCAATCTATTTTATGAATAAAATAATTATTCATCAAACTAATAAGAATATATAATAAGAATAATTTTTTAAATTGATCAATATATTGGTTCAATTTATCGCGTCATCAAAGGGAAAGGAAAGGAAAATCTCCGATTATGTTTATTTCTTATCAATCAGATATTCGATCAAATGATAAATTGTCGATACTATCTTCGATTGAATTTGCTCGATTCCGAAGTCAAAGTTCACAACTTGAATTTTTATCAACATTTATAATGTAAAATTGTAAAATATAACTAATTTTCTTATCGTGCGAAGTCAATCAAAGATTAGATTGACAATTACAAAACAAAAGCATATGATTTTTCGAATATTTTTAATTATGGTTGACAAATAAACGTAATCGGAGATTTTCCTTCTTTCCTCTTTGATGACGATAAATTAAACCAATACACAGATCAATTTAAAAATATTCTTATTACATATTCTTGTTATAATTTTATTAGTTTCATGAATAAATTATTTTATTCAAAAAAATTGCAAAAATTTAAGTCCTGGGCCCTGTGCGGGGATTATTAACTTGGTGCTGTCGGGCAATGCTGAGTAATTATATATCCTGGTGCTGCGGTGGTGCAAGGGGGGGGGGAGAGCGACATTTATCGCCATCATCATATCCTCGCGTCCGCTGGCAACAACGGCCATCGCATCATGCGAAAAAGGCAGTATGTCCTACGCGGACTTGAACCCTAGTTCGCACGATGATATCCCACGCTCTAAATTAGCGCCACAGAACTCTTGTATCAGTATGGATTTTCATGAGATATTTGAATTAAAGAGAAATGTTTTAGTAAAAATATTATTCATCCACTTATTTCAAAAAGATAAAATAAAAAACAAAACTACTTTTATCTTTTTGAAATAAGTGGATGGTTTATATATTTGTTCTATGTGACGAAACGTAAAATAATTTATAGTATTATTGGCGCTATATACGTTTTATGATATCAATATGAATTTTTATATTTGAATTAAAAAGAAATATTTTTTAGAACAAATTCGTCCACTTATTTTAAAAAGAATACAAAATAAAACTACTTTTATCTTTTTGAAATAAGTGGATAAATAATATTTTTTCTAAAAAATTTTTTTAAATCCAAATAGCTCATAAAACCCCATATTGATATCATAAATCGTATATAGCACCAATAATACTACAAATTGTTTTACGTTTCTTTACATAAAAAAATATATAAACCATCCACTTATTTCCAAAAGATAAAAGTAGTTTTATTTTGTATCTTATCTTTTTGAAATAAGTGGATGAATAATATTTTTTCTAAAAATTATTTCTTTTTAATTCAAATATCTCATAAAAATCTATATTGATAACATGAATCCCGTAGCGTTAATTTAGAGCGTGGGATTACCACCGTGCGAACTAGGGTTCAAAACCGAGAAAAACTTTTTTTTTGTATAGTATATCAGACATGTTTTTTTTTATTATATACATTTATAATTATATATGATTATATATAATTATTAAATATAATTATTATATATAATTAATATATATAATTATTATATATAATTATTATATATAATTATATATAATCATATATAATTATAAATGTATATATAATTATATATAAATAAAAAATTCTACTGCAATCTTTCAAAGCGAAAGCGAAAGACACAGGAAAGAAAAAAAAGTAACATTGAATATGTGTGTGTGCGCGCGCCGTGCGGCAACACCTTATTTGCAAACAAATAACAATCAGCCGCGCGACACAACGCACGAATTCGGGAGATGCGCAGTCCACTTTTGTCCACGAAGACAAAGGAACCAAAGATGCCGCGACGTAAGTATTTCACATAATCTCTCTCTCTCTCTCTCTCTCTCTCTCTCTCTCTCTCTCTCTCTCCCTTTTTTTATCTAATAATTTTTTTTTTCTAATTATTTTAGCAAGAAGTGAAGGATACGTCATCCCGAAGAGGAAGACAGCGGACGCGAAGATGGCGACGGCGCCGCTGCCAGCGGACGCGAAGACGGTGACGGCGCCGCTGCCAGCGAACGCGAGGACGGCGACGGCACCGCTGTCAGCGGACGCGAAGACGGTGACGGCGCCGCTGCCAGCGGACGCGAAGACGGCGACGGCGCCGCTGCCAGCGGACGCAAGGACAGCGATGGCGCCGCTGCCAGCGGACGCGAGGACGGCGACGGCGCCGCTGCCAGCGAATGCGAGGACGGCGACGGCGCCGCTGCCAGCAGATGCGAGGACGGCGACGACGCCGCTGCCAGCGGATGCGAGGACGGCGACGACGCCGCTGCTAGCGGACGCGAGAACGGCGACGGCGCCGCTGCCAACGGACGCGAGGATGATGATGACTCCGCTGCCAGCGGACGCGAGAATAATGATGACCTCGCTGCCAGCGCGAGGATGATGATGAGTATGTATATATCCGGTCTTTTATGTACACTCTGTGTATGTATATTTACACACACACACACACACACTCACACATCTCTGTGTGTTTTTGTCTCTGTCTCTTCTCTCTTTTCTACATTGCATTTTTTCATACATGCACACGTATATAACAAAAAATATTTTTAACATTACATAAATAAAAATAATTACATACATGTATGTATGTATGTATGTAATTATTTTTATTTATGTAATGCAGAAAATATTTATTATTATATACGTCTGCATGTATGAAAGAATGTAATGTAGAAAAGAAAGAAGAGACAGAGAGACAGGAACATATATATGTATAGATACATAATAACAAAAATTGGGAACATTCTAAAAATGATGGCCTCTCTCAATATATATATATATATATAAAAAGAAATTTTATATTTACATATATATATATTTATATACAGGTATGTATATATATACTGGGTGCCCCAGAACTGGCGAAAAAGTTTATGGCAGATTTCTGGTATTATTTGGAGACGATTTTTCCTGAGTGAAAATATTGAGAGAGGCCATCATTTTTAGAATGTTCCCAATTTTTGTTATTATGTATCTATATAAGCCTTATAAATTCTAAAAGCAAACTATCTAAAATTAATTAAATATTGTAGTTCTATTAATTTCCACAAGGCTTAGTTTCCAAAAAAGCCTTTATTTTAAACTGCTCTAATTCGAGAATATAATTTGATAAATATAATTCGAGAATTATTGGTGTCTCGACATTTTCACGGAGGAAAAATCGTCTCCGAATGATACCAAAAATCTGTCAAAAGCTTTTTCGCCAGTTCTGGGACACCCTGTGTATGTATATATATATATATATATATATATATATATATATATATATATATGTAAATATAAAATTTCTTTTTTTTGCAGCGAATTAACACCGCGGTGCGTAAGGCGGTAAACAAGGAGCGGGCGCGCCAATACATAAATACGCCGATCGCCGCCTTCATACTCCCGCAGCACTAGGATACGTGCTTGCGCCGCCGACAACACCAGGATATATACCGCCAGCAGCACTAGGATACGTGACTGCACCGCCGGCAACATCAGGATATATATTTGCACCGCCGGCAGCACCAGGATATATATATGCACCGCCGACAGCACCAGGATATATATCCGCATCGCCAGCAGCACCAGGATATATATCTGCACCGCCGGCAGCACCAGGATACGTGCCCGCACCGCCGGCAGCACCAAGATACGTGTGCGCACCACCGGCAGCACCAGGATACATATCCGCACCGCCGGCAGCACCAGGATACGTGTCCGCACCGCCGGCAACACTAGGATACGTGTCCGCACCGCCGGCAGCACCAGGATATATATCCGCACCGCCGGCAGCACCAGGATACGTGTCCGCACCACCGGCAGCATTAGGATACATATCCGCACCGCCGACAGCACCAGGATACGTGTCCGCACCGCCGGCAGCACCAGGATACGTGTCCGCACCGCCGGCAACATCAGGATATATATTTGCACCGCCGGCAGCACCAGGATATATATATGCACCGCCGACAGCACTAGGATATATATCCGCATCGCCAGCAGCACCAGGATATATGCCTGCCTAGATTTATTTATAAGCGAAAGGTCTCGGGTTCGTTTCCCGATTCAGCGATTTTCGGATCTATATTTTTCTCTTGCATTCATTTATTTATTTTCCGTAGGGGGGTTAAAGGGGGTATTGAAATTAAATCTCAAATATGAGATTATTTCATATTTTAAAATCTTGGCCGTGTTCAAGTAAAATTTGGTGCCTTGTGCACCGGTATTTAATTCTAACGGAAAATTATTTAGTTTCGTTAGGATAACGCATTGTCATCCGCGATTTGGCTCTTGTTGCCCGTCTTATACGTTAAATTTATATTTATATTACAGAGCCTTGTTGAAACTCTTATATTGATACACGCTGGCTTAAAAATGCGTTTGTTTACCAACATTAATATATATAACAGAGAAAAGTATAGAATCGAAAGGGTCTGAATAGCTCAGCTGGAAGAGCAGTCGCCCGGCAAGCGAAAAGTCTCGGGTTCGTTTCCCGATTCAGCGATTTTCGGATCTATATTTTTCTCTTGCATTCATTTATTTATTTTCCGTAGGGGGGTTAAAGGGGGTATTGAAATTAAATCTCAAATATGAGATTATTTCATATTTTTAAATCTTGGCCGTGTCCAAGTAAAATTTGGTGCCTTGTGCACAGGTATTTAATTCTAACGAAAAATTATTTAGTTTCGTTAGGATAACGCATTGTGTCATCCGCGATTTGGCTCTTGTTGCCCGTCTTATACGTTAAATTTATATTCATTTTATTTAATTATCCTCCCAATAAAATATAATTTATAAAATAAAATTTATTTTACCTCAAATAAATTCAAAAATTATATTAAATTCAATAGGGTCTTCTCGTCCCATAATTTCTCTTAAGAATTTTAACTTAAAATTTAAATTTTAAATTTATAAATTGAAACAGTTCTAATTTCATCAATTCCTTCATTCCAGTTTTCATTTAAAAAACAATTGATTATGCTACCTTTGCACAGTCAATATACTGCGGCTATTTAAAAATCACTGAGCAGAAATAATTTTAAATTATTATCAAAAAACCATGTTTTTGTTAAACAGGTGAATTAAAATTTTAATTAAATAAACTACATTTGCCTAATTCTTTAACTATAAATATTATTTATTTTAAATTTAAAAATTTTTATATAATTAATTATTTATACTTATACTTATATTATTATTATTTCCTAAAATAATTAATTTATTTAAAATATTTTTTAATTTAATTAAATTAAACTCTCAAATTATTATTATTACATCCTAATTTAAACAATTTTATAATAATAAATTATTAAATTTTTATAAAAAATTTTTAATATTAAAAACATTTTTTTATTTTAAATTTTTTATACTATTAAATATTTTAATTATAATTTATAGTTAATCCCATAAATTTTTATATAAATTTATTAATTAAATTTAACTAATTTTTATTAATTTAATTAATTTTAAATTATTTATATATAAATTAAATTTATATAAAAAAAAACTAGATATCATAAAAATTGATTAAAATATCTTCTCCAAATGAATATTAAAAATAATTTTTATACATTAACTCTTATATTTCATTTAACTCATTTTATTTCGAGAAATTTAAATTATTCAATAAACAACAAAATTTAATAATCCCTGATACAAAAGGTACAATTAATAAAATTTACTTTTATCTAATTAATTCATTTAATTTAAATTTTCATTTACATTATTATATATATAATTCATTTAATTTTTTTTTCTCCATACTTTAACAATTAAAAAATAAACTCCATTTAATCTTTACTATAATTTTATTTAATTAAAATAATATATTTAAATTATATTAAATTTCTCATAATTATCAAATTTAATTCTTCTTTTAAAATTTTAATAAAATTAATTAAATCATTATTAATCTTCTCAATGTAAATGAAATATTTTAAATAAACTAAAATTTTTTTTATTCTAAATACATTTTCCAATATATTTACTTTGTTACGACTTTTCTTACAAACTATATTTAATAAGAATGACGGGCAATTTGTACATAATTTATATAAAATTCAACCTATAAATTTTTATAAATTTACATTTAAATCCTACCTAAATAATAAATTAAATACTATTTACAAAAAAATATTTTTTAATATAACTCATTTAAATCTTAACAATTCTACATTTTGATTTGACTTCAATTTATATTATATTTAATAAATTTATAATTAAAATCTCTTAATTCAACTATCAACAACAATATATAAAATATTTATATTAAGTTAATCTACTTGTGGGCTATCAAATTAATCAACAAGTTCCTCTAATTAAATAAATCACCGCCAAATTTTTTATTTTAATGATTCACATTTAATATTTAATTAATTTATATCCATTCATTTAAATAATAGGGTATCTAATCCTATTTTCTTTTTAAACTTAACTAAAAATAAATTTTCAAAATAATCTTTCTTACTAATTAAAATTATTACATTTCACTATATATAAAAATTAAAAAAAAAAATACTTTAAATTTTTCTTTCATATTCTTTAAATTATTAAAACTATTTATTTTTATCATCAGTATAACCGCAATTGCTGGCACCTAAATTTATTAATAATTCAAATAAAATTATCTATCATAATTTTCATTAAAATAATTATTTTAAATATTAATAAAATTATTAAAAATTATTTAAATTTTTAATAATTATTCTTTTATAAAAATTTATTTATATTTAAATTTTATAATAAATTTACAAAAAAAAATTATTTTTTTCATTAACTAACTAATTTTTCATATTTATTTAACTCATTTATTTTTTAATCAATATATAATTTTTTTAATTATTAAATTTAATAAATAATTAATTTACATATTGACTAAAATAAAAATATTAAAATTCCTACCTCATTAACTAATTTTTCATATTTATTTAACTCATTTATTTTTTAATCAATATATAATTTTTTTAATTATTAAATTTAATAAATAATTAATTTACATATTGACTAAAATAAAAATATTAAACTTCCTACTTCATTAACTAATTTTTCATATTTATTTAACTCATTTATTTTTTAATCAATATAGTAATTTTTTTAATTATTAAATTTAATAAATACTTAATTTATATATATATTTTATAAATTAAATTTTGGCTCGTATACAATTAAAATATGTGATATAATAAAAGGCCAACTTAACGAGCTTATATGCTATTAATTGAAAAATTTATTTATTAATTTACGTCATACTATACAAAAGTTAAGATAAACGTTTCGACTGTACGACAGTCTTTCTCAATATCCTAATAATATGTTAAAAAATTAATTTAGTCATTTCGACCTTATTATAAATACAACAATTATGAGATTATATGACGAACGCAGTAAATCTTGCAACGTGATATCCGCAATAATCGGTGAGAGGGGGGAACCCATAGGCGTGCCAAAAGTCTGCCTAGATTGCAGTTCACCATGGAGGAGGGGGTTGACAACCGATTGAATTTTTTAGATGTCACCATTATTATAAATAATGGGAGCATTGAGTTTGATTTGTTTCACAAGCCGACGTATTCAGGTAGATATTTAAATTTTGAATCGCAGCATCCTCTCTGTCATAAAAGAGGCACCATTATCAGCCTCATAGATAGAGTTTTTTGGCTATCTCATCCGAAATTCCATAAAGTTAACTTTGAGTCTATGATTGGAGTTCTTTTGTCTAATAATTATCCTCTCAATTTGATATTTCATACATTACAAGCGCGGTTAAAAAAGTTGTTCTTCCGCTATAATAATAAGTTGCATAACAATAGAGCAAATGTATGCAATGACAAGATTCTAACGCAGAAAAAAGTTTCGTACTTTAATATTCCGTATATTAACAATGTATCGAAGAGAATCGAGGACATTACACGTGATTTGGATGTCATTCCATCATATACAGCAATTAACAGTCTCCGTAAATTCATTAAAGTACACAAGGATAAGTTACCAAGAGAACTCCATAATAATGTAGTTTATAAAATTGATTGTATGGATTGTGATGCGTCGTACGTAGGGCAGACGGGTAGATTGTTGAAAACTAGGATGAAAGAACATTGCAACAACATAAAAAGAAACGCGTCACAATTATCAGTCATATCGGAACATAGATTATTGAACCATGAATTTAATTGGGAGGATGTAAAAGTCTTAGACGAGGAGCCTTTTTTAGGTAAACGTTTGATATCCGAAATGATCCACATAAAACGTCAGAGGAATAGTTTAAATTTACATAGCAACACTGATAAATTAAACGAGAATCTTGATCTGTTAATAGAAAAATTTACCAAAATCTAGCTTTGTGATTTTACATAGCCGGGTTTTTTTGTTAGACTTTTGACATGAGTGCCGATTAGTTTAGTTGTTTTTATTTTTATTTTTATTTTCATATTTTATTTTTATATTTGTTTTTTGCGTATATATGTATCGACTGTGTCGAGGTAGAATACCGCACAGTCGTTAGAGTGATGTGTCACGTGTAGCATCGTCTTCTCTCTGTTTTTGCTGTCGGGGTGAGTGTTCTTCCCGGTTCTTAATTTTTAATTCTTGTGAATTGTTCTACGTTTAATTTATACCATGTTGATTAGTGTTGGTAAGGGAGTCACTGCTCCGCTTCCTTCCTGACGATGGTCACCGTTAGGGAGACACTCCGACGGCCGGACGGTTTGAATAGGGAGGAGAATGATATTTAATTTATTTGCGGATTGTATGTATACGAATTTTATAATTTTCTGATTGTACCGATTATCTTCTATTTTTGTTTCTTTGTATTTTGCAGCTACTGAAGAAGACCCGAAGTGGGTCGAAACGTTTAGAATTGAATAAATGAGTTTGACTTGAGATCTCATTTTAATTTATTAATTTTGTGCATGTCATCCGCATAGGCTCCGATTGCCGTCGAGATTTTATTTTTATTGTAACACAATAATTCGAGCCGAGATTAATAGTTTTTTTATAAAATATTATCTTAATTAATTTCTTAAAATTTATAACTTAATGTTCTTATAAGTTATAAAATATTAATTAATGAAAGGCTCGTATAATTTAACAAAATTAAACAAATCATATATAGTAGGCCAACTGAACGAGCAAATAAATAAGGTGTAAAAATTTGTATTAATAGTTAAATAATTAAATTAACATTCCGTTACAGAATCGATATAAATTGTAAACGTTTCGACTGCACTACAGTCTTTATCAATACATAAAAGTTAAATATTAAAATACAAAGTTAAATGTTAAAAATACAAAGTTAGTTAAATATTAAAATATAAAATTGAAACGAATCTTCGCTGTTGACCAATAGATATGCAAGGCGATTGGTCTGAGATGCCAAGTTATGCGACATTTGAGCATGCTACGGATATAATACGCGAATTAAATCAATGTCAGAGAGAATTAAAAAATCTTTCAACTTACATTATCGTTTTAACAAGTCCTTTTCCCCGATATTTCAAGTGTGTCTATCAGGGAAAACAATACAAGATACCGACATAATAGTTTCATTGGACGTTGTTTCATTATTTACTAATGTTTCCGTAGATCTTGCATTAAACGGTATCAATAATAGATGGCATTTTATAGAGTCACACACAAAGATTCCCAAAAATGAATTCATAGGTATGATAAAATTTATATTAAATTCTACATTTTTCACTTTTAATAACATAACTTACAAACAAATTTATGGGACTCCTATGGGTTCCCCACTTTCTCCGATCATTGCCGATATAGTCATGCAGGACTTGGAAACATTAGTAATTAGTAATTTAAATTGCGAAATGACTTTCTATTTCCGTTATGTAGACGACATTATTTTATGCACTTCCGCTGACAATATTACATATGTTTTGAACGAATTCAACAATTATAACGATAGACTACAATTTACATTGGAAAAAGAGGATAATCGTTGTATAAGCTTTTTAGACATAATGATCAAAGTAATAGATAATAAAATTTATTTAGATTGGTATCACAAAAAGACATTCTCAGGTAGATTACTTTCATTTTTTTCAAATCATCCGACTTGTCATAAAATAGGAACAATTTATAACTTGGTACATAGAGCTTTATTACTATCACATCCGCAATTTCACAAAAAAAATATAGAGAAAGCTATTAACATTTTGCTATCCAACGGTTATCCTCTTGATCTAATTTTCACAGAAATAAAACGCAGATTAAAAAATCTCTCAACTAAAAAATTTAACAAGCCTAATAATAACAATATAACAGATACCAATAATACTAATACTAACATTAAATATTTTGTCATACCATATATAGAATCAATATCTGAGAAAGTTGCTTCAGCAATAAGAAGACCTGACGTAGTGGTAGGATATCGTTGCATTAAAAAATTGAATGACTTCATAAGAGTTCAAAAGGACAAAAATAATTGCCCCACGAATTCTAATGTTATTTATAAGTTGAATTGCAACGATTGTGACGCCACATATGTCGGACAGACAAAAAGACAGTTAGGAACAAGACTTAAAGAACATAAAAATAATATTAAATTAGACTCTGCTAGACATTCGGTTGTCACAGAACACATTCTAAACGAACAACATACATTTGACTGGGACAATATTAAAATTATGGATCACGAAAAGAACTACCATAAAAGACTAATATCTGAAATGATCCACATTAAAGAACAGAAAAATGGAATTAATTTAAATACAGACACCGAATTGTTAGACAGTAGTTATTTTGACATACTTAAAAAATTTGCTGAATCATAATTTAGAAAAAACATTGGTAATAAATAAATACATCACGCTCTCTATTTTGACATTTGGTATTCAGACTTCGCAACACACACTTGAAATATCGGGGAAAAGGACTTGTTAAAACGATAATGTAAGTTGAAAGATTTTTTAATTCTCTCTGACATTGATTTAATTCGCGTATTATATCCGTAGCATGCTCAAATGTCGCATAACTTGGCATCTCAGACCAATCGCCTTGCATATCTATTGGTCAACAGCGAAGATTCGTTTCAATTTTATATTTTAATATTTAACTAACTTTGTATTTTTAACATTTAACTTTGTATTTTAATATTTAACTTTTATGTATTGATAAAGACTGTAGTGCAGTCGAAACGTTTACAATTTATATCGATTCTGTAACGGAATGTTAATTTAATTATTTAACTATTAATACAAATTTTTACACCTTATTTATTTGCTCGTTCAGTTGGCCTACTATATATGATTTGTTTAATTTTTATAAAATATTATTTATTATTCTTTTTTTTAAAAGAACAATAAGAATAATAACTAAAATAATAATTATAAATAATAAAAAAGTTACATAATAATAAAAAATATAATATCTATAATAAAAACCATGTATATAATTAAAATAATGGTAGTAATAACCTAAGAAATAGTGATAATTATGGTAATAAAAATAACAATAATATTCATAATGATTATAATAATAATATTTATTATAATGAAAGAAATAATATCTATAATATAAGAGTTTTAACAAGGCTCTGTAATATAAATATAAATTTAACGTATAAGACGGGCAACAAGAGTCCAATCGCGGATGACAATGCGTTATCCTAACGAAACTAAATAATTTTTCGTTAGAATTAAAATACCGGTGCACAAGGCACCAAATTTTAACTTGGACACGGCCAAGATTTTAAATATGAAATAATCTCATATTTTGAGATTTAATTTCAATACCCCTTTAACCCCCCTACGGAAAATAAATAAATGAATGCAAGAAAAAAATATAGATCCGAAAATCGCTGAATCGGGAATCGAACCCGAGACCTTTCGCTTGCCGGGCGACTGCTCTTCCAGCTGAGCTATTCAGATCCTTTCGATTCTATACTTTTCTCTGTTATATATATTAATGTTGGTAAACAAACGCATTTTTTAAGCCAGCGTGTATCAAATATAAGGGTTTTAACAAGGCTCTGTAATATAAATATAAATTTAACGTATAAGACGGGCAACAAGAGCCAAATCGCGGATGACAATGCGTTATCCTAACAAAACTAAATAATTTTTCGTTAGAATTAAAATACCGGTGCACAAGGCACCAAATTTTAACTTGGACACGGCCAAGATTTTAAATATGAAATAATCTCATATTTTGAGATTTAATTTCAATACCCCTTTAACCCCCCTACGGAAAATAAATAAATGAATGCAAGAGAAAAATATAGATCCGAAAATCGCTGAATCGGGAATCGAACCCGAGACCTTTCGCTTGCCGGGCGACTGCTCTTCTAGCTGAGCTATTCAGATCCTTTCGATTCTATACTTTTCTCTGTTATATATATTAATGTTGGTAAACAAACGCATTTTTTAAGCCAGCGTGTATCAAATATAAGAGTTTTAACAAGGCTCTGTAATATAAATATAAATTTAACGTATAAGACGGGCAACAAGAGCCAAATCGCGGATGACAATGCGTTATCCTAACGAAACTAAATAATTTTTTGTTAGAATTAAAATACCGGTGCACAAGGCACCAAATTTTAACTTGGACACGGCCAAGATTTTAAATATGAAATAATCTCATATTTTGAGATTTAATTTCAATACCCCTTTTACCCCCCTACGGAAAATAAATAAATGAATGCAAGAGAAAAATATACATCCGAAAATCGCTGAATCGGGAATCGAACCCGAGACCTTTCGCTTGCCGGGCGACTGCTCTTCCAGCTGAGCTATTCAGATCCTTTCGATTCTATACTTTTCTCTGTTATATATATTAATGTTGGTAAACAAACGCATTTTTTAAGCCAGCGTGTATCAAATATAAGAGTTTTAACAAGGCTCTGTAATATAAATATAAATTTAACGTATAAGACGGGCAACAAGAGCCAAATCGCGGATGACAATGCGTTATCCTTTGTTGCCCGTCTTATACGTTAAATTTATATTTATATTACAGAGCCTTGTTAAAACTCTTATATTTGATACACGCTGGCTTAAAAAATGCGTTTGTTTACCAACATTAATATATATAACAGAGAAAAGTATAGAATCGAAAGGATCTGAATAGCTCAGCTGGAAGAGCAGTCGCCCGGCAAGCGAAAGGTCTCGGGTTCGGTTCCCGATTCAGCGATTTTCGGATCTATATTTTTTTCTTGCATTCATTTATTTATTTTCCGTAGGGGGGTTAAAGGGGTATTGAAATTAAATCTCAAAGTATGAGATTATTTCATATTTAAAATCTTGGCCGTGTCCAAGTAAAAATTTGGTGCCTTGTGCACCGGTATTTTAATTCTAACGAAAAATTATTTAGTTTCGTTAGGATAACGCATTGTCATCCGCGATTTGGCTCTTGTTGCCCGTCTTATACGTTAAATTTATATTTATATTACAGAGCCTTGTTAAAACTCTTATATTTGATACACGCTGGCTTAAAAAAATGCGTTTGTTTACCAACATTAATATATATAACAGAGAAAAGTATAGAATCGAAAGGATCTAAATAGCTCAGCTGGAAGAGCAGTCGCCCGGCAAGCGAAAGGTCTCGGGTTCGATTCCCGATTCAGCGATTTTCGGATCTATATTTTTTTCTTGCATTCATTTATTTATTTTCCGTAGGGGGGTTAAAGGGGTATTGAAATTAAATCTCAAAGTATGAGATTATTTCATATTTAAAATCTTGGCCGTGTCCAAGTTAAAATTTGGTGCCTTGTGCACCGGTATTTTAATTCTAACGAAAAATTATTTAGTTTCGTTAGGATAACGCATTGTCATCCGCGATTTGGCTCTTGTTGCCCGTCTTATACGTTAAATTTATATTTATATTACAGAGCCTTGTTAAAACTCTTATATTTGATACACGCTGGCTTAAAAAATGCGTTTGTTCACCAACATTAATATATATAACAGAGAAAAGTATAGAATCGAAAGGATCTGAATAGCTCAGCTGGAAGAGCAGTCGCCCGGCAAGCGAAAGGTCTCGGGTTCGATTCCCGATTCAGCGATTTTCGGATCTATATTTTTCTCTTGCATTCATTTATTTATTTTCCGTAGGGGGGTTAAAGGGGTATTGAAATTAAATCTCAAAATATGAGATTATTTCATATTTAAAATCTTGGCCGTGTCCAAGTTAAAAATTTGGTGCCTTGTGCACCGGTATTATAATTCTAACGAAAAATTATTTAGTTTCGTTAGGATAACGCATTGTCATCCGCGATTTGGCTCTTGTTGCCCGTCTTATACGTTAAATTTATATTTATATTACAGAGCCTTGTTAAAACTCTTATATTTGATACACGCTGGCTTAAAAAATGCGTTTGTTTACCAACATTAATATATATAACAGAGAAAAGTATAGAATCGAAAGGATCTGAATAGCTCAGCTGGAAGAGCAGTCGCCCGGCAAGCGAAAGGTCTCGGGTTCGATTCCCGATTCAGCGATTTTCGGATCTATATTTTTTCTTGCATTCATTTATTTATTTTCCGTAGGGGGGTTAAAGGGGTATTGAAATTAAATCTCAAAATATGAGATTATTTCATATTTAAAATCTTGGCCGTGTCCAAGTTAAAATTTGGTGCCTTGTGCACCGGTATTTAATTCTAACGAAAAATTATTTAGTTTCGTTAGGATAACGCATTGTCATCCGCGATTTGGCTCTTGTTGCCCGTCTTATACGTTAAATTAATATCTATAATAATATTTATAAAATTATAAATTTTATAAAAATTATATCTATTATACAAATTATAATAATATCATGTCAAATATAGTGATACAAAGAATAATAAAAATAATAATGCCAGAAGCGCTCATAATAAAAATATTAAAATTAATATGAAAATAGACATTAATATTAGAAAATTTTTTATTTTCTTAGATAAATTTACAATTTATTATATCAGACATAATATTCTTATATATAATTATCTATTTATTAGTTCAAATCTTATTTATGAATAAATGATTATATTCAACTAACCATAAAGATATCGGAATTTTATATTTTTTATTCGCTATTTGGGCAAGAATAATTGGAACTTCTATAAGAATAATTATTCGATTAGAATTAGGATCACCAAATCCTCTAATTAATAATGATCAAATTTATAACTCAATAGTTACTAGACATGCTTTTATTATAATCTTTTTTATAGTTATACCATTTATAATTGGTGGATTTGGAAATTTTTTAGTACCTTTAATACTCACCAGATATAGCTTACCCTCGAATAAATAACATAAGATTTTGATTATTACCGCCCTCAATTTCCTTACTTTTATTAAGAAATTTTATTAATGACGGTGTAGGAACAGGTTGAACTGTATACCCCCCATTAGCATCTAATATTTTTCATAATGGGCCATCAGTTGATTTAGCTATTTTTTCATTACATATTGCTGGAATATCTTCAATTTTAGGTGCAATCAACTTTATTTCAACAATTTTAAATATACATCACAAAAATTTTTAATTGATAAAATTCCTCTTCTTGTTTGATCAATTTTTATCACAGCTATTCTTCTTCTTTTATCTCTTCCAGTTTTAGCTGGAGCAATTACTATATTATTAACAGATCGAAATCTTAATACTTCTTTCTTTGATCCCTCAGGAGGTGGAGATCCAATTCTTTACCACTTTCCAGAAGTTTATATTTTAATTTTACCAGGATTTGGATTAATCTAATCTCCCATATTATTATAAATGAAAGAGGAAAAAAAGAAACTTTTGGATCTTTAGGAATAATTTATGCATTAATAGCTATTGGATTTTTAGGATTTGTTGTATGAGCTCATCATATATTTACTATTGGATTAGATGTAGATACACGAGCTTACTTCACTTCAGCCACTATAATTATTGCTATTCCTACTGGAATTAAAATTTTTAGTTGAATTACTACTCTTCATGGAACTAAAATCAATAATAATTCTTCTCTCTGATGGGCTATAGGATTTATTTTTTATTCACTATAAGAGGTTTAACTGGAGTAATATTATCTAACTCATCAATTGATATTATTCTTCATGATACATATTATGTTGTAGCACATTTTCATTATGTTTTATCTATAGGAGCTGTATTTGCAATCATAGATTCCTTAGTTCTATAAAATCGGTCCGCGCCGTATCGTATAAGTTAGTCGCGGTCCGACACTTCCTGCGATTCCCCTCTGTACGCGTAGGGCCTAGATAATAAGCCAACTCTTGAAGGGGGCTTCAATAAAACTATGTTTTTACCAGAACGATTGGGCAGTGGTTATTGCGAACCCTGAGTTCCCCCCTCTTCCCGGAATCCTGGCACCGACGAGCCGATCCGTGGCGTCGGGAAAGGAGCCCCGTTACACTTCCAGCAACTTTATTTCGTGTGAAGTGTATTTAATTAATTAAATCTCTGCGAAAGATGAGAAGATGAAGGGATAATTCAAACTATGAAGACATGGTTACATGGAAAAGACAGAGTTGATACAATAATAAAGACATACATGTATTTGTATCCTGCTGGCATAAGGTTATAGAAGTTGATTGAGATTGAAAAATAATAATGAAAATAATAAAAAAAATAAAGACACATGTATTGTATCGTGCTGGCATAAAGTTATAAAAGTTAATTGAGATTGAAAATAATAATAAAAATAATTAAAAAAGGAAATATTCAATCATCATTTAAAAGCATATTTGAAATCTGTAGAATAAACAGTTTTTGCAAAAATGTGGAGCATTTGAGCTCTAGTAAGTCTAAAATAAATGTAAACATCAATAATAATAACTGATGTTATATATATTATATATTGTGACGACCCGTTTTGTCGTCACTAGAAGCCGCGAAGCACGAGGCCGACCGTCCGCCCGCGCTCAATATAAAACGGCCCCTGTCGGGCCACCACACATCGAACACGTGGGAATTTGCTTTTCGCCCCACCCGACCGGACCGCCCCACCCCAAGCTAGTTGGAGGGGGCTGACCGACGGGTATATAAATAGCGGCGCATGCCAGACTTCGAGAAACCAGTCCCGTCCTGGTCTCTTGAGCGTACTCAAGGACCACTCCTCACCTTCCTAACCAATCCCCGGGCGACGATCGTTCTCGTCGCGTAAGCCGACGTCCTCGGTCTCCGGATCTCGGAACGGTCTCCGGATCCTCGCCGAACATCACCCCGGCCGACGAGCGTCTCAGTCGGGCAGGCCGAGCGTCCTCTGGTCACCGTGGATCCTCTCCGAACATCACCCCCCCGGTACCGACGAGCGTTCTCGTCTGGGTATGGCCGCAGCGTCCTCGGAGTCACCGGATCCTCTCCGAACAGCACCCCCCCGGTCGGACGAGCTTTCTCGTCGGGCAGGCCGAGCATTCTCGGTCTCCGGATCCTCCTCACGAACATCACCCCCCGGTCGACGAGCGTTCTCGTCGGGCAGGCCTGAGCGTCCTCGGGTCACCGGATCCTCTCCGAACATCACCCCGGCCGACGAGCGTTCTCGTCGGGTAGGCCGAGCGTCCTCGGTCACCGGATCCTCTCGAACAGCACCCCGGTCGACGAGCGTTCTCGTCGGGCAGGCCGAGCATTCTCGGTCTCCGGATCCTCTCCGAACATCACCCCGGTCGACGAGCGTTCTCGTTCGGGCAGGCCGAGCGTCCTCGGTCAACGGATCCTCTCGAACTCACCCCGGCGACGAGCGTTCTCGTCGGGAAGGCGAGTTTCCTCGGTCGCCGGATCCTCCCGAGAGCCACCGACATCTTGCGGAGCTCGCCCTTCTCAGGGCGCCGAATCCAGGCGGTTTACGGAGCTCGCCCTTTTTCAGGGCGCTCGTATCCAACGCCGCGTTGGGTAAATTTCGTTCCGCCACGTTATCATTTGTAAACTTAGTTATATAAGTCGTGTCCGCGTCGTATGATTTGGTCGCGTCGCGTTATTATTTGTAAACCTTTAGTTATAAGTCGTGCCCGCGTCCGTATGATTTGGTCGCGTTCGTCCGTCGCGTTATTATTTGTAAACCTTAGTTATAATCGTGCCGCGTCGTAATTTTTTGGCCGTTTGCCGTTCAAATTTCCTTTTTAAAAATCTGCCGCCCCGTAAAAATTGGTCCGGTTTTCCGCATAAAAAACCCACTCTGCGGGGGGGTTCAATAACTTGTTTTTACCAGAAACGATTGGCGGGGGGTTATTGCAACCCTAAAGTCCCCCCCCCCCCCCTTTTTCCCCCCGAATCCTCCCGGGGCACCGACGAGCCGATCCGTGGGGGTGGGGAAAGGGCCCCCCCTTTACATATAAAAAAAAACCAATTTTTTTTGAAATTTTTATAAAAAAGGGTTGTAAGGGTAAGATGGTTTAAAAGGGGAAAAAATTTAAAAAGATGGGTTAACATAATTTACTAAACTAAAAATTTTTCCATAAAATAAAATATTGAAATTTTCGTTTTTTTGAAAGATTTGAAAAAATTTAAACCCTTTACAACTTTTTATAGTAAAAAATTGCGATTTAAATCGATTATATGGGGGAAAAAAAAGGGTTTTAATTTTTTTTTTTGGAAAATTTAAGTGACCTTTAAAAAAAACCTGAAAAACGGCCGTTTTTGGGAAAAAAGCCCTGGGTAAAACTTTTTTTTTTCAAAATCCTGAAAACTTTTATCTAAATTTAATGGGGAAAATGTAAAAAAAAGCTCGACTTTTTAACAAAAAAAACACACCCCAAAATTTTTACACACACACACCATAAAACACCCCACCCACACACCATGGGGTTAAATTTTATTTTAAATAGGGTGCTTTAGGGGAATGATCAGGATTCTGGATATGTTTGTACCCATCTTTTTAAGGGAAAAAGAATTTGATAAACTTTTTTAAAAATTTGTTCTTTTCCCGGTAAATAAAAATATACAAAATGAATGATTTTTTAAAAACCTAAAACTCCCCCTTTAAAAAAAAGGGTTTAAAAAAAGGCGCCCCATTTAAGGGCACGCCTTTAAACAAAAATTATCCATTCCCAAACCCATGTAAAATCCTTTTCCTATTGAAAAACCCAGGTAGAATCCTTGAAAAATTAATCTTTGCAAACCCTGTAAAATTTTCCTAGGAAAAAATTAACCATTGAAAACCCCTGTAAATCGTCCCCATTGCAAACCTATTTTAGAATCCTATAAAAAAAAATTAACCATTGAAAAACTCATGTAGAATCCTTTTAAAAATTCCCCCCATTGAAAACCCCAGGGGTAAAATTTGTTTTAAAAACATTTCCATTGCAAACTTATGTAAAATCCTACATTGCAAACCCATGTACAATAGAATTGTATGAAAAATTATCGATTAAAAACCCAGTAAAATCGTAAAAAAAAGGAATGAAAAAAAAAAAAAAGGGCCCCAAGTAAAAAGGAGAAACTTGAAACCAGGGGAAAAATTTAAAAGGGTTGCAGAAAAATTTTAGAGTGAAATAAGGAATAAAGAAAAAAATTTAAAAATTTTGAAAAGTAAATTTTTAACAAAAAAAAAAACAAACTTTTAAAAAAAAGTTTAAACAAGTGCCAAGTCCCCCCCCAAAATGCGCCTGTGAAAAGAAATAAAAAAAATTTTATTTAAAAAAAACTGGGAGCGCTGCTCAAATTATTCTAACAATTTAAAATTAAATTGTTACTTTTAAACTCTTTACATAAAATATGTTTTTTTTTAAAATTTAAATTTAAATGTTATTTTAAAAGGTGCTTTTTAAATTTTTTGAAATTTAGCAGCGCCCCCCCAGTTTTTTTAACTAAAATTTTTTATTTTTTTTTCCCCGGGAGCAGGGAACTTGGCCTTTTTTTAATTTTTTTTTTTAAAAAGGAAAAATTTTTTTTTAGGGTTAATTCTACATTTGCAAAAAAAATTTTTACTGATTTTTTATACGACCTTATTGTCCCCAATTTTAATTTTCCCACTGGTACAAGTTTCTATTTTCACTTGGCGAAATTTTTTTTTTTATTTCATTACTTTTGTTAATTGAAAGGGGTTTTAATCGAAAATTTTTTTTACAATTTCATGACAGGGGTTTTGAAATTGTAGGATTCACATAAGTTTGCAATGGAAAATTTTTTAATAAAATTCTACAGGGGTTTTGCAAGGTTAATTTTCATAGGTTTTAACATGATTTTGCAAGGGTTTAATTTTTTTATGGGGAATTCTACTTTTTTTGGGAAATTGGGTACGATTCTACATGGGTTTGGGGGGTTTTAATTTTGGGGCCCTAGGATTCACAGGGTTTGAAATGTTTAAATTTTTAATAGGTTTTAAAGGGTTTGCAATAGGATGGGATTCTACTGGGTTTGCAAGGGAAATTTTTGTTAATGGGGGCCCCTTAACTGGTCCCCTTTTTTTTTTACCTTTTTTTAAAAGGGGTTTTTAGAGTTTATTAATTTAAACCGGAAACATTATAAAAATTTTCCTTTTTTTTTAATGTCAATTGGGGAGTTTTAAAATGAAAAAGGGAATGGCCGCCAAAAATGGACGTTGAATATCCGCGACAAAAAATTTTCCCCATTTAATTTTTCCTTAAATCGGGGTTTTCAAATTAAAGTTTTAAAAACCGAAATTATTAATTTTGATTTCCCCATTTGCGGAAAAAATTTTTAAAATTAGTATCCAACGGCTTCAAAAAAACCCTTTTTTGGGGAAACCCCCGATATACACCCCCGATCGAAAAGAAAATTAAAATTTTGAATGGGTTTTCAAAAATAATGGGGGCGATTGTTAGAAACCCGGGTCGTAAGCACCCCTCAGTTTTAAGCGGCGGTTTTTTTTTTTCCTGTGAAGCCAAGAATTTTTTTGGACTTTAAAAAAGGGGAAAGTCCCGCCGGTTGCCTTATCCCAAAAACCTTTATGGAAAAACAAATTGAGGTTTTTTAAATTCTTTATTTGATTTGTTTTTTGGGTTCCCGGGGTAACGATCTAAATCTTTTTCCCTCTTAGCCCCGGTTTTTTGGAACGATCTCGACAAACGAGAAACTTTCAAAGAGCTTCGATTTTTGGTAAAAAACCCCCCGCAAAAATCCGAAGATTTATTACTTGCTTTATTGGAAACTTCCGCGATTTGAAAAACCCCCGTCCCGATCAAAATTTTATGGCAAATTTCCCGCAATTTTTAACCCAAGGGGAAATCCTTATTTACGGTAAAAAAATCGTTTGAATTTACTGTGGTAACTTTTAAAAAGCCAAATCTTTTGGCAAAACACTATCTGCTAAAGATCCCCCCAGACAAATAAACAAAAAATTTCTCGAATTTAAATTCCGAAGGCTTTTTATATTTTAAATTTCCCAGTAATTTTTTGTCTAAAAACTTTTTTCCTCCTTATCCGAAAAGCGATTTTTTAAATTTTTTCTTTAAAAAATTTATATTTTTTCTGTTTCAGGGGGGATTTTCAAGACTTCAGAATTTTTAAATAAGGCTTTTTTCCAAAAATTGACAAAATAAACAGAAAATTTTAAATATATTGATCGAATTGAAAAAACCTTTTAAAACTACTTTAAATTAGAAGCAAACCAGATTTTGGGTTTGGTTTTTATGCCAAAAAAGGTGGGTTGGGTTTTTAAAAAAACAAAAACTTTTTGGATTTAATTTGTAACTTTGGTCACTCCCTGAGTCCATTTGAAAAGGGTAAAATATTAATATTATTTGTTTCCAACCTGATTTGATCCGATCGCCAAATCCATATCAACTGTTTTATCCGAACGGGTTTTAAAAGGGGGGCTATCGTTTTGGCTTTTTCCTCTTTTTTTCCAGGAACCCGGGAAAAAAATGATTTGAAAATTTTCCGTGAAGGCCTAATCCGCCCTGATGTTTCAAAAAACCCCGGAGAATAAATCTTTTTAAAAAATCAAAATACCCCCAGCAATTCTTCCAAGCGATATAATATTTCGCGGGCCCTTAAATAGGGCGATCATTTGGCATTTTATTCCGCTTTCACCCTTTTAAAATGCGTGGTTTAATTTTCACGTCGGTTTTAATATCACGTCGGCTTTAATATAAACGTGGGCTTTAAAAATCACTTTCGGGGTCCCCAAAAAGGGTAGCAAATTATAAAAAATTTCACCAGATCTTTAAAAAGAATGTTTATTCATTAAAAAGTAAAAGGGGGAAAGACAAAAGAATTAATATGTAAAAAAATAAATGAATAAATTTTTGGGTTAGGGAAATATTAAATTTTTTTAAAAAAACATTATGAAAATTAATGAAGGGGAAGTTTTTAAAAATGTATAAAGATGAAAAAAATTTTTGTAAATTTCGGGTGAAAAGTGTAAGGGGTAATAAAAGTGTAGAGGGGAAAAGGAAAGGGGGGATGAGTTTTTAAATTATATATAAAATATATATATATATATATAAAAACAGGGGATTCTTTTTAATTTATCCCCCAAAAAAATATGTACCCGTACTTAGCCGGGACCCTATTCTCCAGGGGGGTTTTTGTTCTCTCCCTCACCCCCAAATCTTTTTTTTAAATTTAGCCAGCAGGAAAACCCAAAAGCTTTCCTCGAAACATTTTTTTCACTATTATTTTTTTTTCAGAGCATTTTTTGTACTATTTTTTCAAAGGCAATGATTTATAATTTTCCCTTTTCTAAAAATTTTAAAGAAATTAATAATTTTTTAAAAATTTAAATTAATTACGTAAAACTTTAAATATTTAAATTTTTAATTTTTATTTAATTTTTTTAAATATATAATAGCTAATATCAGAAAGGGCCACAAATGCCCCCAAATTTAAAAGGCAAAACCCGAAAAACCCCCTTTAAAATCCGTTTTGGGGGCGTTTTTATGCCGTTTTTTAATTTCTAAAAGTTTTATTTTTCTACTTCACATATTTCCCAAGAACAATATATTTAAGAAAATTTTTTTTTCAAATTTTTATTCTAGTCTATTTAAAAAGATCAAAGGGGGGTTTTGTATGAAAAAAAAAAATTTTTTTTTAAACATTTTCCCACAAATTTAATAAGATGAAATCAAAAAAATTGACCCACCTTTTGGGTTTGTCTATAGGTCCCAAAAAATAACAATACGGAGAAAGGGGTGAAAAATTTAATTTTTACTTTAATATTTTTTTTAAATTAAAAACATATATATTGTCAGGAAATTTTTAAATTTTTGGGAAAATTTTATATATATAAAATTATATATGTGGGTGTGTGTGGGGGGGCATTTAAATAAAAAAATTTTTGGTTATTTTAAAATCCCAAAGAAAAAGGAAATGCACGGGTAGCCCCAAAAAAAAATTTTTCTTTAAAAAATTTTCGGATTTTTATTTTTGGGAAATTTCCAAAAAATTTAACAATTTAAAAATACTTAAAAAATTAAACAAAATTATTCCCGGGTTAAAAGAAAGGGAAATTTTCAAAACTTTAAAAAGGGAAACTGCCGAAACTTTAAAAAAAATTTTAAAAAACCCCGAAAAAAAAAATTATCTAACAATAAAAGTTGTTTTAATACGCCTAACCCCAAAAAATTTATTTAAATGAAATAAAAAATATATTTCAATCAATAAAAAATTTCTATCTACAATTAATAGGGGACTTTATCCCTTCCCAAAATATTTTTGCTTTATTTAAATAAAAATTTTGGGTGCGTATTTAAATAAATTATCTGTTAGATTGGGTATTTTTTTTTACAGGGGGTCCATTTTCGAAAAAATTTTATAACATTAGAAATTAAAATGAGAAACCATAACTTTTTTGGGTTTTGCTTCCGGGGAAAAATTTAATACTTTTTAAAAAAATAGGGTGTATATTTATTCCAAAACAAATAAAAAACCATAAATTTAAAAAAATGTACAAATAATACAAATGTTTTTACAATAATTATGAACCTTTTACATTTTAAAAATTATGTAGGAATGTAATTTCTGAAGAAAAAAAATTTTAAAAATACCAAAAAAAAAATTTAAGAAAACAAACAAATTTTATGACATAATGAAGTTATTACTGTAATTTTTTAAAAGAAGTTTTTATATAGAAATAGTATTAAAAAACCAGTTTTTAAAAAGGGTTTAAATTTTTTTAAAGGGACAATACTGTAAAAGGGCCCTTTAAAAAATAATCCCTTTTTTAATTTTTTTTTAACTTTCCCAAAAGCAGATAGAAATAAAAAAATGTTTTTTCATTGAATTTTTATTCTTTTAATTATTAAAAAAAAATTTTTTAATTTTTATTAAATACATTTTTATTTTAATATAAAATTGTCTGTATTACCTGGGATTTTTATCGGGGGTTTTTTTTCACCGGGAAACCTTAAAAGTCATTTTAAAATTAAAAAAAACCCAAGATTTTTTTTAAGTAAAATAAAAAGTATTTCAGGTTTTGGTACCCGTTTTTTTTTACAATTAAAATTTCCATTTTTATAATTTGTAAAAAAAACCCGGGTTTTTTTTTTTTGAAAAATTTTAAAAATTTTTTTTTTTAAAAAAGCAAACCCTTTACGAAAAGAAAGACATTTTAAAAAAACCCGTCCCCTTTAAAATGAAAATAATATATTTATAATTTCAAAAAAATTTTTAAACCCCCTTTTTAAAATTTTTGATGACTTTTAAAGGGGCCCCCCACGTGCAAGGCCGATAGATAATACCGAGTCTACACAAATACATTTTATTTAAAAAAAAAATTTTATTTAACAAAAAAAAAAAATTTTTTTAAAAGTTCCAAAGAAAAAATAAAATTTAAGGGAAAAAAAATTTTTTTAACTACCTGCTTTATTTGGGGATCCCCCCCAAAAAATTTGCAAAAAAAAGCTACTTTTTTTTGCCCTCACAGGTTGATCCCCCTTAAAAACACTTGACCCCCACCCGGAAAAAAAGATAATTTTTAAGCAGGATTCGAAAAAATATAAAAAAAATATAAATTTTAATTTAGTACTTTATTTTAAGGCCACGATAAAAAATTTGTTGAAAAATTTTTGGGTTTTATTTTTGCATAAAAATTTTTAATTTAAATTTGTTAATATTTTTTCAAACTAAACAAAATTTGAAAAAAACCCTTTTCAGGGTTTTTAAAAAAGGTTAATAAAAAAAAAAAAAATTTAAATCGTTTCCCAAAGAGTACATTTCCGAAAAATCTTCGACCCTGTTGAAAAAAATTTGTTTTTTTTAACATTTAAAAAATGAATTAAAAATATTATTTACGTTTTCTTTTTACAAGCTTTTTTACTCCTTTGCATACCCTTTAAAAAAAGTACAAATTAAAAAGTTTTTTAGGGTTTTTTTTATTTTTTTGTAAACCCTGCTTTAAAAATTAAATTTTTTTGTTTTGACCCCCGGGCAGTACAGTCTAACCCTTTAACCCAAAAAATTTGGGAAAAAATTTTCTATATTAGAAAAATAAACCCCCTCTTAAAAAATAAAAACGTTTTCACTCCCCCAAAAAGTGTTGGGCAATGACCATGGGAAAAAAAAAATTTTTAAAAATATATTTTAAAAATCATTAAAAAAATTTTTTTTTAAAAAAAGTGGGCATTTTTATTTTTAATATTTTGGGTCCTTAAAAAAAAAAACGAAAAAAACACTTTAATTTTAAAAGAAAAAAATTTTAAAGGGGTTTACAAAAACGCAATAATTCGGGGCTTGTAAAGTTTTAACATATAAAAAAATATGTTACCTTTTTTATTAAAAAATAACATTGGTGAATTTTTTAAAAATATAGAAATGGGAAGGTTTTCATAATATTTTGGGCTCCATTTTTTTTTAATTTTTCAACCCAAATTGGGGCGCCTTTTTGTGCAGAATTTTTTAAATTTGTTTGCGCCGAATCCCCGTTACTAAGTTAAAGAAAATCGAGGGAAAAGCCAAAAATTCCCATCTTTCTATATTTTTAACCCAAATTTTTTAATTATTGTTTTTAAAGCCAAAAAAAACCCCGGGCAAAAAATTGCGACAAGAAATAAAATAAAGATTAAAAAAATTATAGGAAAAATTTAAAAAAAAAAAAAACCCCGGAAACTTTTTTCTCCCCGAATGATTTCTAATCATCCTTTAAAAAAAGGGGAAAATTTTCAATTTAATTTATACACATGTTAGATTCACTGGGGATATTTGATAAATTAAAAAAAATGTAAAAGTATAGAATTTAAAAAAGAGTTGGCGCGCCCTTTTTGCGCAGGCCTTTAGTTTGTCGGGCCCCACGTTCGTTTTCAAATTACGAAAAACGAGCCCAAAACAACAAATTCCCCCCTTTTATATTATTTAACAAATTTTTAATTATTGTTAATACCAAAAAAAACGCAAAAAATATATTTTCGATAAGAAAATTAAAAAAATTAATAAATAAAAATTTAGAAACTTTAAAATAAAATACCGCGAATCTCTTTCTTCGAATGATTTCTAATCCTCATAAAAAAAAAAGGGAAAAATTTTAATTTTAATTGTTACTGGGGTGTTAGGTACCACGCGGATATTTGATAAATCAAAAAAATGATGTAAAAGTATGGGGAAATTCCCCGGGGATAAAAATTCGCAATATCGAGGGGGACAAAATATTTTCCCTCCGTATGGGTCAAGTTATCGCAGAGAAAAAGGCGAAAAAAAAAAAAATCGCCCCCGTAGGAGGGGGTCTCGTTAAGTCACTGCAACATCAAGGGGCGACTTAAGGGCCGCCGGTAGTTAACCCAAACAGAAAAATCCTAGTCCAAAATAGCCAATTGGGGGAATTGGATTGGGAGCATATATTGTCCAAACCGTGCTTGCGTTGGGCGCGCGTAAAAATGGGCTTTTTACAATTCAGAAACCCCATAATTTATATTTTTTAAAAAAAAAATTATCATTGCTAAATTTAATATTCAAATAGGGAAAAAATTTTAAAAGCTGTCAAAAATAAATAAAAAAAAATTAAAAAATTAAAAATTAAAATTTAAAGAAAGGCCGTTTTTTAAAATTTAAAAAAATTTAAAAAAAGGGAAAATTTTTAGGCCCCAAATAAACGGCAATTAAAAAAGATCTAAAAATTTTTTTAATAATTAAATAATTAAATTTCTCATTCCGTTAAAAAAAAACCAAAATACAGCAAAAACGTTTCGACTGACTACAATCTTTTTTAATACATAAAACAAATATTATAATACAAAATTATAAATATTAAAATACAAATTAGGTTAAAATTAAAAAACAAAGTTAAAAAAAGATTTTTCCCCTGAGAACCCAAATTTTGCTTTTCCCAAAACACAATTGGGGAAAGGCGGAAAAGAACTTGTTTAAAGATAAATTAAGTTTAAAGATTTTTTTATTTTTTTCTTATATTTAAATTTTAATTTGCGAAAAATCCCCAGCATGATTAAATGTCGCAAAACTTGAAATCTCAAAACCCCAAACCCCCCTTTTACTTTCCTCCATTGGTCATCAGCGAAAAGCAGCTTGGTTTTTGGGGATTAAAAAGAAATATTTTGCACCAAAATTTTTTTTATTAGACTTCTAAATTATTTTGCAAGCTCACAAATATTCCTTTACAATCTTTTGTGGGAACCCTGTTTTATTTTGTACGTATAAATTGTAAAAATTTTATAAAAAAAAAAATATTCCCAGATAACAAAATACTTCCCCGGTCCCCATTACGGAGAGCGACGTCGTTTTTATGTATCAGTAGGGGGCCCTCCCACGTTTTTTGCGTACCGTAGGATTTACATTACCAATACACCGTATTAGTACGTTTTTACGGCTACTTAGCGCCACTGTATCCCCACTGTTTTTGAAATAAAATTTTATAAACCGCTTTTCTCTTTAATACTAGTATGGTATCAGTACGTACCAGTCAAACCCCTCAGTACAGTTCCATACAAAAAAGGATTTTCGTACACGCTTTCCCCCTTTTTCCCCCCCTTTTTTTTTTTTAATTTTATAATTAAAAAAAACATAAAATCAAATTTTTTAAATTTTAAAAAAAAAATTTTTTTTTATCTATAAAAAATAAATATAAAAATTTTTTAAAAAAATTTTAAATATATATAGCGATTTTATTGTTACAATGATGTAAAAAATGTATAGTATAAAAAAAATTATTATATTTAAAATATGTACAATACATGTTTAAAATAAATAAACAATTATAAACGCAAAGTTCATTTATTTTAATTAAATTATAAAATTTAAAAATTTTACCGTGAAAACTATTTTTAAAAAGGGAAAAACCTACACGGGAAAAAAATTTTGTTGGATTAACAAAAATTGGGTTTGAAAAGGCCCCCGGGAAAAAGGGGGAATTTCTTTTTTGGTTTTAATTCACCCGAAAATTTCCTTTTTTAATTTGGCCAAAAAAAGCATCTATCAGAATTTTCCTTTTTTAATTGGCAACAAAAACATCTAAACCCGAATTTCCCTTTTAAGGGAACAAAACATTTGTTGAAAAAAAATCAGTTTTTTTTTGGTTTCCAAAAAAAAGATAATTTTTTTTGTATTAAAAGGGAAATTTTGGTAGATTCAACCAGAATTCCCGTTTCGTCCCTTTTCCGTGGGCACAACCAAAAAATTTGCCCCCCATATTTAAAGCCTTGTTCCCCGACCCGAAAAATTTGGTCCGGTTCTCGGACGAGAAGTTTGAACCATCAATTTGCAGTTTTACAAAAAAGGGCTATTTATTGGCACAAACCCCGGGCCGAATTCTTGGATCGTGGACAAAGGCTTTCCCCTAAACAAAACAAATAAATTAAGGGTAAAAGGCCCCTCCCCGCCGACCCCTGTGAAGCACTTCCAAATTTTGATTTGTTTCTAAAAAGTATTAAGGGTCGAAGGCGACAGGGTGGAGACGCCTTCGGCCGGGCCGGGAATACGGATTCTTTTTTTTTTTCCAGATATTAGCGAAAATATTAAATGAATCTTTTTAAAATTTTTAGGTTTTTTTTAATCAGTAAGCTCTTTGATTCCTCAAAAGGCCCTTTTTTATGAAAAAAAAAAAAATTTTAAAAATTTTTAATAAACTTGGGGGAAGCACAGTTAGGAAGGGAAAGGGTTTGGGGTTGCCGCGAGTCCGTATTTTATTTATTATAAATTTTTTTTTAAGAGGAAAATGTAAAATCCGGGCCTTTAGAGGACGTTTATTATAAAAAGAATTATTAAAAAAAAATTTCACAAGTTTTGTCCTTTTTTTTAGAAATATCGGGACGATAAGATTCTCCTAATTCATAAGGAGCAGGGGAAATTTCTGTGGTAACATGTGACGCTTGAAAGGAGAAGCTCATTCCATTTTTGTTCTCTTACATGCATATTAGTGGTCCTTTGGGGGTAAAAAAAACTAATACTGGCACACGGATGCAAATATTGAGAATATTCAGCAAAAGGCTATATTTTTTTTTATTTTTTTTTAATGTATGCTAGAAAATAAGAACAAAAAAAAAACTTTTTTTAAATAATAAGAACTATTTGTGTGGTGTGGGTGTTTGAAATTAAAAATTAATAAAAAAATAAAAAATTTAAATTTATTTTTTCCTTTAATTTTTTTTATTCAATAAAAAAATTTTAGAATTTTCTTAAATTTTTGGAAATCTCGATTTTTTTTCATTGCTTCTAAACATTAAAGCTAAAAGAGCAGTGAGACTATTCGAATAAAAAAATATTTCATTTTTTTTTGCAAAATAATTAATATTTTTTTTTTTGGAGTCAAAATATATTTTACGCATTTTATTATAATTTTCGTTCAAATTAAGAGAATTTTGTATGAATATATTGTAAGCATTACACTTTAATTTTCTTTAAATTTTTGTTTAAAAAAAATGGTTTTTGATAATAATTAAAATTATTTTGCTCATGATTTTTAAAACCGCAGTAATTGGGTGCAAAGTGCAAAACAATTTTTTTTTTAAAATGAAAACGGAATGAAGGAAAAATTGATTAAAGCTGTTTTAATTTGTTTTTTAAAAATTAAAATTTTTAAGGGGTTTTTAAAATTCTTAAAAAAATTTGGGAGAGAAGACCCATTAAAAAAAAATTTTTTTATTTAAGGAAAAAAATTTTTTTAAAATGATTATTTTTTGGGGGATAAAAAATAAAATAACTTTAATTTAAAATAATTTAACTTTAAATTAATGAAATTTTATAAAGGATGATTTTTAAATTAAAAAAATTTTTTTTTTTTAATAATTTTTAAAAAATTATTCCTTGGGGAAATAGCTAATTTTTTTGAAAGATCATTTTTAAAAAAAATGTTTGCGACCTCGATTTTTGAATTTTAAAATAAAAAATTAAAAAAAAAAATTTTAAATATTTTAGTCTGTTCGACTAATAAAATTTTACATGATTTGATTCGATCGGTGTAAGCCAGATCGGTTCTATCTAAAATAAAATTAAAAAAATTTGAAAAAAGGACTTTTTTTTAAATTATTTTTTTTAAGAAAAAATTTAATTGATCAAATAATTAAAAAAAAATAAAATTACTTTGGCAAAATTTTAAGGTATTAAATTTAGAATTTTAATGATGTTTTAATAGAAAAAAGTATAAAGTTTTAATTTTGTCAAAATTTAAAGTTTATATTTTTAAAGGGTTAAAATATTAAGATTGTTAATTTTTTATTAATTATTTAGTTGGGGTAGTTTTTTTAACTTTTTTGGAACAAAAAAATTTTAAGATTGTCAAATTCGAAAAAAAACCCTAATAGGTGGGTTTATGGATTATTTAATCTTTTGTGATGTATTAAATTACTTAATAAGAATTATTTTTGTATATCATCAATTATAATTTTTTTTTTATTATGTCCTTAATTAGATTTTTTTTTAATAATAATGATTAGTTTTTCCCTACATTACTAATATTTTTTTTTTTAAATTATTCTATTTATTAAAAATTTTTTTAAAATTTTAGGGGTATTTTTAAAAATTTTTAGGGGATATCAGCAAATTTCGATTTATTCAATAATGGAGCAATACGATCATTTTCAAAAAATATTATCATATAAAGGGAAAGATTTTTTTAATTATTTTTAGTTTTAATTAATAAGGGAAATTCTTTTTTTTATTTTTTTAATTTCAATTTTTTTTTTAATATAGTAGTTTTTATCCTTTTTTTATTATAGGTTTATTAGGATTTTTGTGAATTAAATCAGTTATAGATTTTTACGAAGGGGGGCGATGATTTAATATTGCCCCCCTTTTAGGGGTGGGTTACCATTTTTTTTTATCTGAAATTTGGACTAATTTTTTTTTTTGATTAAATTTGAATTTATATATTAGGATTTAAAAAATTTCAAAAATTTTTTTAAATTTTATTTTAATTAATATTTATTGAATATTTTTTACCCTGGGAAAATTCCCCCGAAACAATATAAATTAATATATTTATAGTTGGAAATTTTTTTAACCCAAAAATTTTGGGTTATTTTTATTAATTTTTGGATTTAAATTTTTATTATTAAAAAATTTAGTAAAAAAAATTAAATGTTTTAAAAAGTAATAGAAAATTAAAATTCTTTTTAGGGGTTTAAAAACAAAACTTTAAATTTAAGTTTTTAACTAATTTAATAGTAATTAAAAAATTTAAATATAAAATAATTTTTTAATATTTAAATTATTTATAATAAAAAATTTTAAAATATTTTTTAAATTAATTAAAAATTTAAATTTTTATTAGGAAAAGGAATAGGGAAAAAAAAAGAAGTAACAAATGATAAATTTGTCAATAAGATAAAAGGTTGAGCTCCTCTCATGTTAAAAGAAAAAAAAATTTAATGAAAAATTTAAAAAATATTGATTTAAAGGGTAAAAGATAATGAAATTAAATTTTTTAGAAATTAGGGTAAAAATAAATAAAAATATGATAAAATGCAAATTACACCCCAATTTTTTAGGGGGGAGATCGGAGGTAGCATAAAATATAGAAAAAATCATTTAGGTTGGAAAAGAATTAAAATTATTTTTTAAAAAAAATGAAAAATTATATTATTAATTATATTATATAAGGTATATTATTATATATTTTTATATATTATTATATATATTATCAGATAGAAAGAAATTTCGGTAACGAGATGGTCATTGCAAGAATATTTTAAACACGTAAAAAACTTGAGTTTAATATATCAAAAAAAATTTTTTTTTTAATAATTTAAATAAGAAAATTTAAAAAATTAAATTTTTTTTTATAGGCGATAAAATTAAAATTTTTTTAGGAAAATATTTTAAATTTTAAAATACACACATATAAAATAAAGCAAAAAACCCGTAAATTAATTCAATAAACAAAGCCCATGCACACGCGGTTGTAGATTTTTTTTTAAAAATTTTTTTCTGAATTATTTTTACACTAATTAATATTAGTAAAATATTTTTTAATATTTTAAAAATTTTTAAACGGAAAATTTTTTATCATTTTTTAATTCCAATAATATTTTTATTTATATAATTAATGGGGTTTTAAAAAAAAATTTATTTGAATATTTGAACTCTAATTTACGGGGGATATACTGAAAAATCTGCATTTATTATATATTTTCTCAACGGTACGTTCTTTCACTTTAAAAATTTTTGGGCAAATTATACAATAGCATCAATAATCAAAAGAAAATTAAGAAAAAAATCCACAAAAAATTTCTATATAATATTAATTACGACAAATTGCATAAGGAATTTAAAAATTTTAAAAAGTAGGGGACTTTTAGCCTTGCTAAACGCTACTGCCTTTTGCTAGGGAAGGGCCAGAAACATTTTTTGGCGGGATCTCGGTTACCGGCCGGTAGGGAACAAGGAGAAAACGGTATCCGGTCCTGTTCTCTACGGGGCTTTTCCGCGTGAGCAATGCAATGGGTATGTAGTGTCAGACATGCCACATAAAAAAACCGAGAATTTGGTTTCGGGTTGGGCAACACTGAAAACGGAGTTTCCGTTGTCACCCCCGGGTTCCAAATCAATTTGGATTTGGCCGCGACCCCGCGCCCTTAATCGGGTTGAATCATGTTTTCTTTATCTGAAAAACTATTTAAAGTTTCGCATTGGCCCCCTATACGGTATGGCGCTGAAAAAGTAAGAAATCTTTAGTTTGAAAATTTATAGAATGAACGAACAAAGAAAAAAAAGAGCAGAACAGGCGACCTGGATTTTAGTACAAATGTTCTTAATCTATTCTTTATGAAAAAATGAAACGGTGGGTGCAAGGGAACTGTACTTTTCTCCGCAGAATATTAGGAGAGACTTGGAACATAAAATAAAAAACCCCCTGAAACGAATTAAACCAATCACCCCCCAAAAGCCGTCGAGGTGGGGTAACCTATGAATGACAGATGTAAACTTTTATTGGATCTATCAGTAGATTTTATGCTTATCGATAATTTTACTTTGTTGGAATGTGTACTTCTCGTATCGTGTAATGGTATTCTACACAATTATACGAATATAGCAAGAAAACTATGGACTTATTATTTAAATATTGGATATAAAGATAATTTTATTCTCATTACTTATCATTATCCTTATACACATTTTATATATTAATTATGATTTGACAGGAAAGCCGAAGAGATTATTAGATCCATCGGCTGGTTATCTGCACCAATCCTCCAATGCCGCAGAATCCATATATGCCTGTATATAACCAACAGTTTAAATTTCATGGACTTGCATGTTGTTGCTCATTTCACATATTGTGTATACAAAGTGGTCCTGAAATGGTCAAAATCAGGGATTGGGCTCGTCATAGAATGAAAAAGTTCCCATAAACGTTAGTCCAAAATATATCTTTAAGGAGTTACGGATTGCAATTTAATTACTCATTTAATTTGAAGAATAAATACGTTTAAAGTTTTGATTGTTGTACTTACTATATTGTGCTTTTTTTAACTTAATGAGTTTCACATGAGTAGCTCAATCGAGTAATCTGTTTGTCAACAATTGAATCTATTATTATTGTTTCGAACACGGAGGCAATATTTCAATGCATTTTGTGGACTAATGTTTATGAAAACTTTTTTCATATCTTTATGACGAGCACAAACGAATCCCTGATTTTGACCACTTTCAGGACGACCCTGTATACAAATGTCCCGCAATGTAATGTCCATACTGAAACTGTGTATTGTGTATTTCTAAGTTTGAAAAGTCTTAATACACATTGCCCTAAAATTGATTGTTTAAAATTATAACGACAAAATTGCATAAAATACAGAACAAAACATTAATTTTTTGAAGATAATATTATTATTGAACGATAATATAAACAATAATTAACTATTTTATAAATTGTTCAAAATGACATGATAAAGGTGTTCTTGCACGAATGTGGTAAAGTAAGGCATACATTGAATTGTTGATAAATAAGTTATTTTCCGCAGTTCAAACAACAATCGAAAATCGAAACTTTTGTGACTGGCATTACAAAAAACAATTGCCTGCATTGTCAGTAAAAAAAATAAATAATAGATAAATAAGTAAATAATAATTAAATTATAATATATAATAAGTAAATAACTTACTTTGCATTTTTTTCACTATAACTTTAAAAAATCAACTTTAGGGCATATGTCTGTTAAGACTTTTTGACTTAGAATGACACCAAGAATACAGTTTCAGTATGGACATCACATTGCAGGACACTCTGTGTGTTATATATATTTATATATTGAACTTCATCCTAATTTGTGGTAATTTTAATTAGGTGCCTGCAAATAATGGTGCGATGCCAGAATATGGTTTTAATGTTCCTGGAGGAGTTTCAGGCGCCACCTCAGTATGGGTTTATACCACAGATGTCCAACTATCCACCAATGATATCAAGGTGGGGAATTTGCAAGCCCACAATTTGCGACGCAATTATTGGCTCAACCTGTGGTCACAAACATGGCAGTACAATATGGAAATGCATTAGTTGGTACTGGGAAAAAACATCTTGAGAAATAGTGCCAGTTACAGCATTAAAATTACTATGCTGTAAATACAGATTATGTCTTCGCAAAGTTAATGCTGTTGTTCTTCCCATTTACACATAAGGTAAATTTTTTTATAATATTTACTGGAAGAGACAACAAATATGTGTGCAATAGAGATGTAAATAAACAAGCCTCGTTTTTTTTAATTTTGTTATTTTTAAAATATGTAATATTTTTATATTCTAATTACTGCAAATTAATTTTTCATTATTTTTAACTTTTTAAATGATATATTGAATAATAGATGACAATTATTCAAAGTTTGTATTTGCTGCAAAAGTCTCATTAATTCATTAAAATTACTTTCGAGAAAAAATTTAAATTTTAAAAAATGATGAAATATAGAAAATAATAAAAAAGATAAAATTTTTTTATCATAAAAAACATGATTTTTTAACTTTTAGGAAAAAGAAATCGTTTTTTTACATCTCTAAGTGTGGAATTGAGAGAAACATTGCATTTTATCTGTATTTTATTATTTTTGTCTGTTACAAAATATATTTACATAAAATTTGCATGTTTGCAAACAAAGTGTTTAAAATGTCAACTAAATGTATTAAAAAACTCAATAATTCTTACAGGACTGGTCTTGTAAAATACGAACAGGACGTACCATTGCAACCGCGATATGAGAAAAAACGCGCCAGATATGTATATTCCTACAATGGCGTTTTTTACATATGTTGCTACAGCGGGATTAGTTTTAGGTATGCACGAACGTTTCACTCACGAGCAATTAGGTATCCTTGCTAGTTCTGCTCTAGCTTGGGGTGTGATTGAATTGCTCGTACATACCGTGAGCCTGTATGTGATGAATCTTCAAACGAGTCTAACAACGTTAGACTTGTTGGCGTATTGCGGTTATAAATATGTCGGTATTAATGCAGCCCTACTATTATCGTTGCTATTTCGAAAATTTGGTTATTACGCAATGCTATTATACTTAGCGTTTCTCTAGCTGTCTTTCTTATGCGATCGTTAAAATTAAGAGTCATTCCGCAAGGCCACAGTTCAATACGGCCTCTGGAAATAAGAGGCGACTTTACTTAATACTGTTTCTAGCTGGTATACAACCATTCTGAGTGGTGGCTGTCGTATCATTTAATTTAAATGGTGATCATACATACCCATGTGTAAGAAATTATTTAAACAAACATATGCAATGAGGGAGAGGAGAAAATGTGTATATTATTATTGATTACTAACATCATCTTACAATTTTTTGTAATAAATTCGATATTAGTATACCACACTGTGTTATTACAAAATTCTGGAGGAAAAAAGTGAGTTTGAGAGTAAGATATTTATCTAGTTTTATATATAAAATAGATTAAATACGCGTAAAATTAAAAAAATACATCGTATATGTAACGAATTAATTAATTATAGCTTTAATTTTCTTATTTAATGGTCATGTATAAATGTATCTAAATAGGTAGTGTAAACGTAACTTTATTGCGCATGCGTAGTTTACTCAGAGACGAGTGAAAGTAGCCAATAAAATACATTTTCTTATTGGATCAATAGAGGTTTTCGAACTATTTTAAATTAGAAATTGAAAAAATTTTTCTAAAAGATTTTTATGTATTATATATTTCTGATGTCATTCTAGTATAACGAAAAAGAGATCTGCATCATTTTAAGTTTTTTCACAAAGTTGAAGAGGTGTAATAAGTTCTGAAAAGAAGATCGGCTATAAGTTGTCTCAATTTGAATGATCAGAAATACAGAAAAATATTTTCATGAAAGGAAGAAAATATAATGTAGATGTTCAATCTTATACCACTGAATCTATAATTTAAAAGATAATAAAGAACAAATATCAGATTTTTTGATAGATGACGTGAGAACGTTTAAGAATAAACGGACAAAATACCATTTTTTTATCGTTTTATATTTTATTCGTAAATTTGACAATAATATAGATATGTCCGCTACGTCCGCTCCTAAATTGTGGAATAATTTTTGCTGATATATTTTCCGCAATGTTAATATATAATATTATATAACATTTATAAAATATTACAGAATATTTCTCATTCTTTATTTTCTTTATTATTCGTTCGATTTTTGAATAATCAGTTTAATATTTAAATTCCCTGTTAGGATGCCTTGTAGCAAAAAAAGTTTTAATCTAATAAAAATAATTGATTGTAATATAGCTACTTTTTCTTTGCTTTATATTATAATTCTCGTAACTATAGTTTTTTATTATAATAAAATAATATATATATATTTTTTTTTATATATTTGCTTACGTTATGGCTACATATGACACAATTCTTATATATTCAATATTTATTCATTAATCTCAATTTCTAATTCCTATATTCTTATCCTAATTCGTATTTCCCTATTCTGCGCAAGAACTACGGCGTTGATTGGCTGCGTTCGGGAATCACTTCGTTACGTCGGAGTGTCATTCTATCTTGTTACATGCGGAAAGTTAAACAAAGATAGGATGATACCCGACGTGTCGGAGTGTAATTTCCGAACCAGCTATTGATGACGCGACTAACGCGGCGCGGCAGTTTGACTTAGCATTCGTAGCCATAGCGACCGCGAAATATGGCCGCCTCGATTAAAGTTTGTTGCGAATGACAGCTACGCAAGAAGATAATCAAGTACATGAAGCTCAGGAATCTACGCATTTTGCTCTGTGGAGTACAGTTCCGATTCTTTTCGCACGATAATGATAAAAAACATCGTCAGAAAAACGAAACACATTATTAATTTTCTAATGTCATCATCTTGGTTCGATTTGTCGCGATCGCGTAATATTCCAGTGTCACTTGGAAACTGATGGCTAACATTTCATGCGTTTAAATCAGGATACATATAATTTCTTATAGATCCATTTGCAATGATTCTAATCGTGCATTAATGCTAAATAAATTTGTGCTACTTATTGTGAAGAAAACGGATTCACAAGAAAGTGAATTTAAAAAATAATAGTAGTAGAAAATTGTTATAAAAAATACAATTTTTTGTATATAATTATTTTTATTTTCATATATATACATATATATATAAAAGGGTATCCGGTAACTAACGGACCAACGATTACAAATGGATTCTTTGGTCAATTTGGGAACGATTTTTCCTCAGCGAAAATGTCGAAAAAGATCATCATGTTTTACAACTTTCCAATTTGTGTCATTATGTATCTTTTAAACTAAGCCTCAAATTAAAATTTTATTATAGTAAACTCTACCTGAAATTAACTGAAGAATGTAATTATGTTAGACTTTTAACTCCAAACGTTTAGTTTTAAAAAAAAACCTATTTTTTTCAATCGCTTATAACTCGAAAATAATTGACTTCCCAACATTTTTGCTAAGAAAAAAATCGTCTCCAAATTGGCCAGAGATCTGCCCTTAATCATTGGTCTGTTAGTTACCGGACACCCTGTATATATATATATATAATATATAATATAATATTGTGGTATTATAAAAATTTTAAATCTTAGAAAGTAATAACAGTATTAAAATATTATAAAATTAATTAAATTATTTTTATAAAATATTGTAAATTAATTTTTACAACATTCTTTGGATCTGTTAATAAATCAAAACTTTGTTTTTCTGTTTTTTCCCTAAAATCTATGTTTCGAATAGGCATATTAGATATATACAGCAATGTTATTAATTATTGTGTTTTAATATTTCGCAAGTAAATCTAATTTTCTCAAGATTCTACTATGTCTAAATATGGAGATTATAATAACATTTATAATTTAAAAAACTATTGTTATTACAATTTCGTACCGGTCGAATCGACGTCGATTTATCTATCATTTCTCGCTAGGATGAGATATAAGTTTTTCGAAGTATCAGAATAATTAAAAATTTATCAAAATTCCTTTAGTCCTTGAATTAGAATAGAAAATTATAAAACGACGGTTTTATAGTTGGTTAGCGATCAGATCGCGTAACGTCATCCAAGGAAAATCTATATTCTTGCATGTCTGGCCCACACGAAGATATTCGCATGCGACGTAAGAAAATGCTAATCTCAGAGCGACATATACAGAGTGGTGTCCTAGATTGCGTTTACATGTCTCTTTGCTCTATATACCTACATGTTGTAGGTGTTGTTCGTAAGTGTCGTAGAATTGGGCTATCGTGTATATATATATAAACACGTGCAAAAGTAGTGTCGAGCGAGTTTAGGGTCGTGTCGTGCGATTTTTTATAAGCAAGTTCAACATAAGGAAACAATTGTCTAAATAATTATTCATTTATTTTCAATCTTAAAAAGCGCGTAAATTCCACGAAATTGCGTAAAAATACATTAAAAATCGACCTAGGTTGTTTGACATATTATTGGATTAAAATTCCTTTGACGTGAATGGTATAAAAGTTTCTCTACCATCTTGTCAACGGTGTTTTGGAGTCTCATGGCAGAGAATGCCGGATTATCAATATTATTTTACCGCTATAGAGTCTAATACTCCGAATAACTCGCACTAATATAGTCATTTATAGGCCAAGTTTTACTAACTTTTATTTGACATTATAAGCCTTTATTTTATTTATGTGTGTAAAATATCCGTTCGTGTGCCTTTGAATTAAGCTCTAAATACTTTGCTTGAGGTTATAGGAGCTTACATATAAGCGTTGGAATTTTGTAGTTTTACTACTCATTCAAATTTATACGCACAGTTTATAATTTAAATTTACATAATCCTTTTCTTGATTATAATTTAAAATAAATTGGAAAAAGAATATTCCAAAGAGAATTTAAATTGTTGCGAGAGTATAAATCCTGTCAAAAAACTTTCGTGCTTTTGAATAGTTTTTCAGATATTTCATAAATATTTTGCAAATAAATTAACATATTAATGAGTTAATTAAAGAAGACAAATAAATTAACATATTAATGAGTTAATTAAAGAAGACAAATAACAAATGAGCATATTTTATGGTTATTGATTTTTTTTCTACGTTCGTAAAAATTTGCATTCATATTGAGTCTCTATTTCCTATCCTAATAAACACATGATAATTTTATTTTAAAACATTTATATGAAATAAAATATATAACTCAATACATATATTAATAAGTAATATTGATTTTAAGTTTATTTTTATTTATTTGAGACTAGAGAGCTTTTCTTCTCTTTTTAAAATTATAGTTTACAAAAGAATTTTTTTCATTATTTTAAACAGACAGGATATTTCTTATAAATTTTGGATGCTGAAACGATTTCCCGCCACAAAACAATTTTCATCAATACATTAGGGGCTGCGATCCACTTAACGCTACAAGCATTCCTCTCTTCGCAGTATTCTTCTCTTTAAGGTTGTCTCATTTTAATTGCCCACCTTGTATTTTTAACATTTTTTAAATAAATTCGCATTTTCAAAAAAATGTTCCAGACAAAAAGTTGCACGATCTAAAAGAGAGCAATAAGATAAAATTAAAAAACAAATATAATTGTAAATTGTCAGTCTAAATTAAAACAAGGTTGTTTAAGTAATTGACCAAACTGACTAAAAATAAATTAATTTTGGAAAAATCTATAAGAAATAACATTTTGTCAGTAAAAATAATTTTTATGTATTTAATTTTTATATATTTTAAAAGATTACAAAATTATATGTTTTTATATGTTTTATTAAAATTTAGGCTTCAGAAAAAAAGTTCTCTAAAGTCAGTTTGTTTTAAAAGTCAGAAAACAATCTTCAGTTTTTATGATACAGTAGATTCGAAGAACAGGCGACTTTGTCTTTCGACGGCGGCGTTTAAATATGTACCGATTATAATGCTGGGACCACAACTTTAAGAACGAGGGTATAAAAATTTAAACTTACGTAAGTGAAAACTGAATCGATATATAACCTTGAACCCAATTGGGCGATGGGAACCTTCGGTTCCGTTGTTCTCGGAGAACGCATTGATACAGGCGAAAAGGTAGCTTAAAGGAATGAAGAGAAAATATTATTCTTGGGGGAGAAGCTTGAATCTGGGGAGTAAAGGTACGTTAAATTACATAGTTAATTGGAAAAATCTTTTTTATTACTTTGAAAAACAAAAAATCTCTATAAATATCACATCAAAAAAAATGATGTGTGCAGGACAGTATGAAATATTCAATGTGTTAATGATAAACAATAATATATTTATGTGCTGAGATATTTTAAAACATATTACATATAATTAAACAGTAATTATAATAATCTAACCAATATTAGGAAAATAATCTTTATTTTTTCTTTCGCAATCTCTTATTTTCAATCAAATCAACAATTATACAGATAATTTGATCTTTCTCACTTCTTCTTTTAAATTGTAAGTTTGAAAAAATTAGTCATGGCAAAACGTGGAAAAGCTTAAAAGAAGTTATAGAGAGAAAGACGGAGTGTATAATTTCGGATTTGAACATAAAGGAAAATCTCTACCAATTATGAAAGACAGGTAGTATATTTTATATATATATATATAATATATATATATATTATAATTTTATATTATATTAGTATATTAATGAAGGACGGGTTTGTATATATATATATATATATTTATAGATATTATAATATATTTTAAAAAAGTACTTAAATTTACTGTATAGCAGTATTTTAAGTACTCGAAATAAGTGATAATTGGTGTACTAGTGATAAATTTCCGGGGTTGGGAAGTAACAAAGTTACTTGAAACGAATTTACATTTACAGTTACTTTTTTGGAAAACTATAACTAACTTTGTTACTTTTCTCTATCTGTAACTGTAACTGTAACTTAGTTAAATTTTTTTAGTAACTAGTAACTATTTTAACAGTTATTTTATAATTTACTTTTTCAGAAACATACGCTAAAAGTATCGTTCAAGTAAAAACCGTTATATTGTTTAATATGATCTTCCTAGATTTAATCTTTACCTACAATTTCTCATATATTTGTGTACAAAAATAAAATAACACATAATTAAGATCGACCAATCACAGTCAAGTATTTAAAAAATTCTTAAAAGTAATAATTGATCGTTTGCTTGCGACTTTGCGATTACCATTTAGTAAGTTACTAAAAATTTTTTGTTATTGTTTTATATAAAGGTCAAATTTCCCCCAAAGGGGAACAGAAGATCAAAAAATTTTGTCATTAACATCATATGACTAAATATTGACCAAAAAATGACATAAATTTAGTCAATATGACATCAAAAATTTACATCATTTTGATTTTCTGTTCTCTTGGGTTCATACATTGATGGTAATTGCATAGTCGCAAGCAAATCGATCAATTATTTCATTAAAGAATTTTTTAAATACTTGACTGTGATTGTGCATAAAAATGTAAGCTCCTATATTAAAATAATGATATTATTTTTAAAAAGTAACTGAAAAGTAAAGACTCGTACTTTTGAGTAACTGTAACTGTAATAGTATTTTTTAAAATCGGTAACTTGTAACTGTAACTAGTACTTTTCAATGAAAAAACTGTAACTGTAACTAGTTTGTAGGATGTTATTTGTGGTTCGTATTTATACTCAGAACATTGTATCACAGGACAAAATCTTTCCCGAACAAATAATAAGGAATATGGTGTACCAAGGATTGCAAGGTCTTGCTTTTATGCATAAACATGGTTCTTTCATGCGACATGAAGCCAGAAAATTTATTATGCATGGGACCCGAATTAGTAAAGATTGCTGATTTTTGGGGTAGCGAGAGAGATTCGATCGAGACCTCCGTATACGGACTACGTATCAACGAGATGGTAATAATTTCACGAGTAGTACGGTTCTATTAAAAAAAACTATCTAGATTGACTTTTAAATAACTTGAAAAATGATCTTGGTTAAGATTGAAGGTTTTCAATTTTTATCCTTGAAATCTTTTAATTTTTGTATGAAATAATTTCTCCGAGTTTTAGCACAATATTCGGCTAATTTATTAAAATGAAAAATTTTATTATAAAAAGGTATCGAGCACCAGAAGTATTACTACACTTACAACTTACAAAAGCCCGATCGACATTTGGGCGGTCGGCTGCATAATGGCCCAGTTGGTACACGTTAGACCTGGGTTTCCCGGGAAGAGCGAGATCGATGAAATATTTAAAATATGCTCCGTAATCGGGACACCTGATAAGAGGATTGGCCGGAGGGATACCAAATTTCCGCGGCTATGAATTTTTAAATTTTCCCAATTTTACGCGCACCCCTTAGGAGTTTTTAAAACCGAAGCTTTCAAAAAAGGTCATACTATGGAATATGTTACATGGAATCCCATAAAGAGACCAAAACGCAGAAAAACGCTAGGGTTTT